>NC_091331.1:14437932-14495432 GCF_038502225.1 Cherax quadricarinatus | reverse complement strand
ATATATATATATATATATATATATATATATATATATATATATATATATATATATATATATATGTATATATATATATGTATATATATATATGTATGTATTTACACTGTAATAGTTATTTACATTTTAATGTCTGCTTACACTTAAATAACAATTCGTGAGGGTAGTTACATCGTTGGTACCTCGTTAGACGTATAACTACCATTTGTACTGTCTACAAATGCTTTAATAACTTCACACGATAGTCTGCGGCCGCTGCCAGCCAAAGTCGCTCTTATGGAAGGGTGGTTTTGAAGAGCTCTCTCACTCTAGCATAACAAGGGCATACGTGCTTGTTTTGTCGATGTGTGTGCGTGTGTTGTACAAAAAAATAAAAGAAAAAAGGCTTTCTGGAACACGACAATGGTCTTTACAATCAACCAGAAATGGCTGTATTTCACCTGTACAGCGGTCACCCGCACTTTGAAAGCTCATTCACCAAATGGTCAACACACGCCACAACACAAGAATGTACAAAAGGGGGGGAAAAGGGGTAAAAAGGGTAAAAAAGGAAAAAATGTCGCTGTGAAACGTTGCCACAGGTGGCCCAGACAGCTGGTTCAGGGGTTAAAAGCGAAAGAGGGTAATAGGAAGGGAGGAAGGTGGAATGGGGAGGAAGGATGGATGGTAAAGAGTGTTAATGAGGGACGCAACAGGAAGTTGAGGTGTAAGTGGATTTTTTCCAGCGCGTGAATCCAATCTGGTCACAAACACTGTCGACAGGGTAGTTTTTGTTTCCTTTTAACAAAATTGGGGGAACACCCATAGTGTGCGGCTACATTATTATATATGAGAGGTACATGGTGGAGAAAACTCAGAGGATATATGGTTTAAAAAAAAATACCTGTGTTTCGCTGTCATGCTCCATGAGGTAATGAAAATCTGTTAGACTGAGCTGAGAGACTTCAGTAATTCAATCAGGATATCGTCAAGCGCATTCCATTATGCGTTCAGTAGCTACGGCAGCTTCAAAGGTTTACCATCGCTTGGGAATTACCATCCCACACGTCGGAAATAGATAAATGCTTCATATATATATATATATATATATATATATATATATATATATATATATATATATATATATATATATATATATATATATATATATATATATAGGTAGTAGGTTGGTAGACAGCAACCGCCCAGGGAGGTACTACCGTCCTGCCAAGTGAGTGTAAAACGAAAGCCTGTAATTGTTTTACATGATGGTAGGATTGCTGGTGTCCTTTTTTCTGTCTCATGAACATGCAAGATTTCAGGTACGTCTTGCTACTTCTACTTACACTTAGGTCACACTACACATACATGTACAAGCACATATATACACACCCCTCTGGGTTTTCTTCTATTTTCTTTCTAGTTCTTATTCTTGTTTATTTCTTCTTATCTCCATGGGGAAGTGGAACAGAATTCTTCCTCCGTAAGCCATGCGTGTTGTAAGAGGCGACTAAAATGCCGGGAGCAAGGGGCTAGTAACCTCTTCTCCTGTGTATATTACTAAATGTAAAAGGAGAAACTTTCGTTTTTCCTTTTGGGCCACCCCGCCTCGGTGGGATACGGCCGGTGTGTTGAAAGAAAGATATATATATATATATATATAAATATATATATATATAAATATATATATATAAATATATATATATAAATATATATATATATATATATATATATATATATATATATATATATATATATATATATATATATATATATATATATATATATATATATATATATATATATATATATATATATATATATATATATATATATATATATATATTTCCTCAGTAAATTTGGCAAATTGACATCTACGTAACCACAAATCAATCCACACTATCTCAAAGTAAGACAGACCAACTGAAAGTCTCAAGCCTATCCGAAAAATCATTCTCCAACAATTCCAATTTTGATAAATTAGACACATGAGCAACTCTTGGGTATCTTTATTGAGGAAACGTTTCGCCACACAGTGGCTTCATCAGTCCATACATAGGAGAATCGTGAAGAACAGGAGGAGAATGAGGTAATCAGTCCCTCAACCTTGAGTCGATGTGGTCAGTCCATCAATCTTGAATAGAATACCATGTGTCGAATTTATCAATGTGTCGGTTCTCTGAACCATTCATCTACAGTTCCAATCTTATTAACTGTGTTAATATAGATAGAGCACCATTTTGTCTCTACGATGAATCAGCCTTTATAGACTGAAGCCTTTTAGAAGATGCAGACTCAATTTAAATTGGGAAATTAATGCTACACTATTAGAAAAATGGCAGATTGCCACCTATGCATTAAAATAAAAAAACCTAGTCGTCTTTTTCCATGCAGGACACACCAGTGTTTTAAATTTGAACCCTGTCGGAGGAGGCTTTCTCAAGTTATCGCAGGGATTCCGAGAACCTGGAATGATCCACTTGAACCACACAGAAGAAAACCTGTGCATGCCAGTGTTTGCATGAACCTTTTTCAGTTACAGTAAACCAAGGTTGAATATTTGAGGCTGATGGGATAACAGGCTTGCAACGCTTTAAATGCAACTTTGTTGGAATAAACTACTATTACTACTACTTCTAATACTAATAAATATAATAATATTAATAATAAGAGTAATTATAATTATTATTATTATTATTATTAGAAAATAATAATAATTATATTAATTATTATTAATATGAAATAATAATAATAATAATAATAATAATAATAATAATAATAATAATAATATATTGATAATAATAATTACTGTTATTATTATTATTATTATTATCATCTCATCGATTATTCGTTTCTTGCTTCCCATTCAGAACATGTTTCCAAAAACTAATATCCAATATCTCAAGTTTTCTGGCCAAACAAATATTTTGGCACACAGATAACTTAAAGTTTTCTCTATACCTGGCACGAAGGTCTTTTAATATTAAATAAAGTATACAAATATGCTAATACTTTAATATCAAGCAGTTGCTGGAGCCAAGTGATGAAATTGACAGAGCAAAGAAAACTGGCTGTAGTTTGTAATAACATGGTAGGAGCTCCCTCCTGTAGCCTGTAGAACCTTCAACTGGATGTAGTTTGAGAGAGAGAGAGAGAGAGAGAGAGAGAGAGAGAGAGAGAGAGAGAGAGAGAGAGAGATGGATAGATAGGTAATAGAGAGAGAGGGGGGAGAGGGAGGGAGAGAGAGAAGCAATGAGCAATGCGAATGAGAACAAAGGAGACAGAGAAAGTAAAATGAGAGAGATGAACAAGCTGAGACTAGGGAAGATGGGAATCATGGATGTTATCAACAAAGAACATTTAAATAGGAGGAGCGGTTAGGAAAAATAAAATAACACATAAGGCCTTTGAGATTACAGGCTTTTAAGCAACTTGTTACAATGAGTTTGGTTTCATAAAAGGCTTGAGGGGAGGCAGTAACTGCCCTAAAATACTGACACACACACACACACACACACACACACACACACACACACACACACACACACACACACACACACACACACACACACACACACACACACACACACACACACACACACACACACACACACACAACACCGCCCCCATAGAAACATGAAATGGTGAAGAGGCTGGTCTAGGAGACTCGCCATCTTCCTCTGTACAACCCTAGCCTCGCGTCCTCAACTTTTCCGATGGAGTAAATGTGTCCAGCATGGCTGGTGCAAGCACAACCGAACACACGCGTGACAATTTTTGAAATAAACTGTTCTCAAAACTACTGTTGTTACTTTCCGATCGCCCTTAATAACATGCGAGCAAACAGACAAGAAACGACAAAAGCTGATAAAAAAAAGTATTTCCAATAAGAGGCAACATTTCTCAGTATGATTTATGATAACGTAAAGGAAAGGCATCGATGTAGCTCCTCCCAGTGCTTTCCAATACGTTGCTCTTGTTACGCTCTCTGGAGTTTCTAAGGCTTGTTTTCCATCTGGGAGACTTAGACTCATTACTCTCTTAAAAATAACAAGCGGGCCAGATACTTCAAAGAACGAACGCAGTTACGGCTTTCTCTTTCTCTTTCTCTCTATCGCTCTCTCTATCTTACACACCACCAACCCCCAACACATCACCATCACACCACACCGTCAATCACTACACCACCATTATCACTGCTACGTCTACCCCGCCACAAGCAACACCACCGACCGTCACCACCACACCCACGCCCACACTAACACATAACCCACAACCACCACTCTTCCATTATAAGTCACATACGAACTACACACAGTTGCCACTACCACCTCCATCAC
Organism: Cherax quadricarinatus; assembly: GCF_038502225.1. Taxonomy (NCBI): domain Eukaryota; kingdom Metazoa; phylum Arthropoda; class Malacostraca; order Decapoda; family Parastacidae; genus Cherax; species Cherax quadricarinatus. Next base: position 14,491,116 of record NC_091331.1, on the reverse strand, counting down.
CATCACCACCACAACCACCACCGCACCACCCCCCACCAACACCATACCACCACTACAACCTACCACAAACATTATACCACTCGATCAACCATCGCTAACTCTACCAGCAGCAGGAATAATAAACAGGAACTGAGACAGAACACAGGAGAGTGTATGGAAAAAAAGAAAAAACAGGTTACATAGTCTGTATCATTCATATCAATGTTATTTAGTAAGGGAAACACTAAGAGAAAACAGGGAATGATTTACTAGCCTACAAAATTTATCTTTTTATCCAGTTCAGAAACCAAATTAGTTGTAGTTAGAGTATCGTGAATCTGAAGGTGTTTAGATTTAGAATTTTAGAAATCATATGACCAATATTTTGGCTATTTAAGTTTGAAGAATCACATGATGTATGATACCTAACACTCATAAATATTTATGTGGTGCATCCAGTGACAAAAAATAATCTTTCTTAATGTAAATTTATTATCTATATGCTTAAGAAAACTAACAAAAATTTCCAGGTAGTCATACAAATATATTTACATCAGCGTGACTCTCCCGCAGCAGTGTCCACCAGTAGTCGACAATCAAACTGATCGTCAGGTTTCCCTGATGTCTCTTCTCCCTGATGTCTCTTCACCGTGTTCATTACTAAAATCACCGAGGTTTGAAAGGAAAAAGTCAAGGTGAGAATGAAAGAAATTACTCTTGAGCGACATCCGACATCCTAGTAGATGATATGCTGTCAATAGCTCATCTGTAATATTTGTGCAATTCTTATTCTGACTGTCGTCAAAATAAGGATCATATGATAACTGTCGAATCTTAGGTTCGATGAAGATTCCTTTAGTTTAGTGTCGCTAACTTTGGGAAACCTCTCCTTCAGATAGTCAAATCCCGCACCTTCTTTGTCCAAAGCTTTGACAAAGTTTTTAATGAGGCCTAGATTGATGTGTAAAGGGGGAAGAATTATGTCCTTTGGATCCACTAATGTCCTATTTTGAAAGTTCTTCACTCCTGCCTCATGCGATTTTCGAGTTGGCCAGGAACGCTGAATGGCATGCTGCTTTGTATCTCCTCTGTCCCATAGACCCATGAAACAGCAGTACTTTGTAAGTCCATCTTGTAGTCTCAGTGACAAACCTATTACTTTTAGGTCTTCACAGATTTTTCACCTAAGTTTCTTATATTCGATCAGATTGACAAGTTTCTTCATGGCATCATCTTTCTTTAAAGTCTCCAGAGAAAGCTAAATGCAGACTTGGTAGGGTGTTGTCACTGTGAAGTAAGACTGCCCTTAGACTTGTTTTGATGGAATCAGTAAATACATTGCAGGATGATGTTTACCTAAACCATCGATAAGTTCATTAACATTACAATAGGAACATAGAGATTCTTCTAATTTAAAGTAAGTTTCTAGGCATTTCTGTCGCTTTCTGAACAAACTAGTTCTTGTGTCTGGGTGCAGTAAAGTCCACTGGTGTAGCCTTAAACCAAGTAGCTCTGACTGTTCCTTGGATAAATAAAGATCACACACAAGATCGTTAAAGTCGCTTTCAGTCACTAGATGTGGTTCCTGGTTGTTGACTCCAGACGGTTCAAAATCGTATTCTGAGTTAGTGGTTTCTTATTCATCCTTCAGGGAAAATATATCTTTACAGAATGGTGGTACTGGACCAGGAAGATCATCTGAGTGATCTACCGATCTGATTGCAGAAGGAACATCTGGATATGTTATTTTGGATTTGTTTTTGATGAAAATCCTAACACTTCCGTGATACAGAAATAAGAATCCGTGGAGTGATCGTTTGGTTCCCTCCATATCACCGGGACTGCAAATGACCTGCTTGACTTCCTAAAAGCAAACCAATCACGTAAGGAGTTGGAACAAGTCACATAATGATGAGGCGTCCACAGCCTGCCCTCATCTCCGACCTTTACACCTCTTGTGAAAATATTATTTTCACAAGAGGCACAATATTTTGTCTCTAGTTTATCTGAGTAAAAATGCCACACATATAAAAAAAAAGTCTTTTAACAAACCACGGGGCATTATAAGCTTATAACTTAACAGTTGAAAATACCACTGACTCTGAAAGAGAGAAAACATACAACCCATTAGTGACAAGACAGTCTCGTAAATTTACAAAAATTAAACACTGACCAAGCACTCAGTAGACGGATCAACACAAAGTTCAGATATAATTCCAGGTTCCAAAAATCAGTCAGAAACATGTCTTTAAACGTTAACTGAAACCATTTTTGATCAGGGTTATCAGTGTATGACAGAAGTGAATGTCGGGGCGGGAGAGGGAATGTAGGATGTACAACACAGATGTCGTGACGCGGGAGCTTATAAAATAAATCGGTGGGAAAATGGATGAATGATAACGAAGGGGAGAGAGACATATGGAAGACAGAATTAGAAAGGAACAACGGGTGATGAATGAAAGATAACCGGAGAGAAAGTAAAGAAGATAACCCCCGAAACTCTCTCCAGGTAAACTCCAGGTCAGAGTAGACAAGTTAGAGAGGACAAGAGTGAAAGTCACTGGTAAGATCCTTGAGACAATAATCTCAAGACAAATGACAGAGTTTTTTGACTACCACTCACTACTTTGTGATCGCCAATATGGCTTCAGGAAAGGTTACTCTGCTGCTGATCTGTTGTTAAACCTCTCCACTAAGTGGCACCAGTCACTGGATGAATCCAAAGTCAGCTGTGTGGTAGCACTGGACATTGCTGGCGCTTTCGACCGGGTGTGGCACCAGGGCCTCTTAGCAAAACTTCAAGCACTGGGAATTGCAGGCTCTACGCTATGTCTCCTCAGTGATTACCTTCATGGTAGATCTCTAAGTGTAGTTCTCAATGGAACGGAATCAGCAAGACATCCTATTGGGGCAAGTGTTCCACAAGGTAGCGTGCTGGGTCCATTGTTATGGAATGTCTACTTCAACGACCTTCTTCATCTCATCCCAGAATCACATGCATATGTAGACGACTGTACACTGACATTCACTTATCCAAGAGAAGAAATGCCAGCTGCTCTAAGCTACATCAATCACCAGCTGAGAGCTATATCAGCTTGGGGAAATAGATGGCAAGTAACATTTGCACCTGAGAAAACGCAAATGATGATCGTCTCTAGGCACCATGATGGTAATGCTGGTGCAGTAGTAAGGATGAATGGGAGGGTGTTGGCACCTGGAGAAGAAGTTGATATCCTTGGGGTGAAATTTGACTCCAAACTAACCATGAAGAACCATGTTGTAAATCTTGCAAACAAGGCAGCCAGGAAGCTTACAGCACTTCGCCGTATCTCGCATCTGCTTGACAGTAGGGGTTGCAAGATCCTGTACGAGGCGCAAGTGCGCTCACACCTTGAGTATGCTCCACTTTCTTGGTTTGCCTGCCCCCCCTCTCATCTGCGACTGCTTGACAGAGTAGAGAACAGAGCAAGACGTCTCATCTCTCGCCTGGACCCATCCTGGATAGATCTGTCATTTCAGCAGAGCCTTCAACATAGGAGGGATGTGGGTGGCCTTACTGTTATGTACAAGGCCAATATTGTAAAAATACCACACTTGGATCCACTTCGAGGACAGCGTGAAACAAGCTTTTATGCCACAAGACGGGCAGAAAGCAGCAACTTCACTCTGGCTGTACCCTTCTCCAGAACATCACTCCATCTGAGATCATACATACCCAGGATGACTCGAGTATGGAACACATTCGTACAGCATAATGATGTCAACGAGATAAAGTCAGTTGATCAAATGAAAATGCTGGCCCACAGATGGCTCCAACTTCATCCTGTTCCCTACTTGTATGTCTCATAACAATAAAAATGCTTTCAAATGAACTGATGTAGGTAACAGCTCTTAGCTTGCCAATAAAGTTAGGAATCCTTAACCTGTAAATAGCTTGTCAATAAAGCTAGGGATCCTTAACCTTGTCAAACCCTGTGTAAAAAAAAAAAAAAAAAAGTGAGAGAAAGGGAGGAAGGGGAATGGGAAGGAGATCTTAGGAGTAAAAGAAAGAAAGTTTAACTAACATATTACAGGTCAATAAAAATGGATGACAATAATAAAAAAAATACTAGCAGACTTAGTAAAAGAAGACAAAAGAAGTATGAAACCTGAGACAAAACGTGAGAAAAAAAAAGCAAAAACTCTGTGATAAATTCTGGGGTAAACACACGGGAAGAAGACACACTGACCCAAAGGAGAGGAGATGAATGAAACGTTGGACGCATGCCGACAGCTGCACCCAAGAGGTCAGTGAAATATTAAATTGTATGATCATCGACAGGTGTGGGAGAGACGCAGTGTATCCTCCAAAAATAGTATCGGGCAAGATGCTGCCACGAGACGGGGTGTTACAGAAGAATCTTTGTGCAACAGAACATGAGATGGTGCGTCTGGGAGATGGACAACCGAGAAGAGATGGGATGCAGGGATAGACTGTAGGCGAAAATCAGTGACACAAGCATGGTGAAGTCAAAAGCATACAGTAAGGCAGGCAGTAGGCAGGCAGGTAGGTAGGTGGGCAGGCAGGCAGGCAGTAAGGTAAGTGGGCAGGCAGGCAGGCAGGCAGGCAGGCAGGGAGGGAGGGAGGTAGGCAGGCAGGCAGGTAGGCAGTCAGGAAAGTAGACACGCAGAGAGTAAAATTAGTGAGTAGGCAGGCAGATAGGTAGGCAGGGCAGGCAGGCAAGTAGGTACCCAGACAGAAAGGCTAGTGGGCAGGCAGGTATGCAGGCAGACAGGCAGGCAGGCATCCAAACAGGTAGTAAGGCAAGCTGGCAGGCAGGTAGACAGGAAGTCGGTCAGTCAACGTTAAGCAGAGCTAAACAGCCATGCAAGCTGGCATCCAGGCAGTGTGTCCGGCCAGCAAGCAGCCAGCAGTGCTAAGACTAGCCTACTCTCGCAAACTCTACTTATAAAACTGAAAACTTAAAACAAAATATATGAATATATATATATATATATATATATATATATATATATATATATATATATATATATATATATATATATATATATATATGCAATAAGATGTGTCTATAAGATTCCTTGTAAAATTTGCGATAAAGTTTATTACGGTCAAACTGGTAAAAATCTCGAACTAAGATTAAAACAACATAAATATAGCATTAGAACTGGACAAGATTCCAATGCTCTATTTATTCATGTAAGAGATTTTAACCATCCAATTGATTTTCAAAAAGTTGAGAAAATAGTATCAAGCAAGTCCATGGTCGATAGGAATATAATTGAATCTTGTTTCATAAAAAGCAGTTTTGACAATAATATGAATATTTCCTTTGGTTTATATAAATTAGATCCATTTATAATTAATAGAATTTGGGTAGAATTTAATAATACACTGGACAAATAAATAGCTTGGGGGTGAGTTTTGCAAAGGACCTGTCCAAGTTGGCTCGCCGCGCGTCACGTGTTTAACCGTTCTGGGATCTGATAGTGAGGTGCTGGCCGACCCCTTATATAGCTTCCTTGGATGCTTCACTTTCATAGTTCCTTGATAATGTGAGTAGTCACGAAAGCGCTTGGAATTTCTCTATTCTTTCAGAGTGGTTGTTTTGCATATATATATATATATATATATATATATATATATATATATATATATATATATATATATATATATATAATCTGATTCATTACAGTACCTAGGGACATCACATTCAACATTGTCTGTTGTCCATTTAAAATAAAGTAATTTGCTTGCAATGAATCCTCGAAAAATGAGCCCGACAACATTTTGCACCATTGTCATCAGCAACACAAAAATATTCAACATTTTATACTGCAAATTAGGCAAAGGAGACAGAATTATTTATGAAGGTGTAAACTCAAGACGCAATTTTTCACCTGCGTGTCAAGCCTCGCCCCAGAAAGAAAGGTTAGACTTGCTTTAATTCCGTAAAAGTGGGCAACATAATGACCTTCTCAGCGGGTGGTGCGCTGGTGGGGTTGGCTGAGACGGTGTGTGAAGAATGTTGTGTCATCCTCCAGTCACGCACACCGTATGTCTCCCCTCCCTACTCCCCTTCTCTGTCTCTCCCTCACGCACTCCTCTCTCCTCTCTTCCCTTATCTCTCCTGCACACTGCATGTCTCCCCTTCCACCGCTCCTCTCCTGTCTCTGTCACACCCCGCACCCCTCCTCACCTCCCAGTCTCTTCATTCTCTCAAGTCTCTTGTAATCTTGTGCGATGAATAGTGTTGAGAGATCTTTCAGGGCCAATGAAAGGCACCGATGTCTGCTCCGGATTTTATAAACAAAATGACCGGAAGCGAGGTGGACTAGAGACGGTAGCAGAGGTGAGCCAGGTAATGCAGTGAACAGGGGATCAAAGTTGTCCTAGGTAATTTACACTATGTATAATAATTGTATTAATGTGTACCTGTACCTAAATAAACTTACTTGCTTACTTAGAGAGAGTGATCAAGGTAGCCTGTGATGTGCCCATTACTGCTGACGGATGTCACACTGGTGTAACATCTGGATGGGCTATTTAAATGAATATAAAGGAAGGCTACATATGCTCGGCCATGCACCCAGAACGTCCTCGGTGACATACTGTACTAACTCGGCAATGGTCTGACCGTGGTGTAAAAACTTTTCCTGTGGGGAGGCAGAAAAACCTACTACTATATCAGAGAAGACCAGGTGATGAATTTATGCACGGCAAGCAGAGCGATAAGCTGCTCCTGCTTGTACCTTAAGATTGGCTCCTAATGGGGCGACGAAAGTGCTTGACCCAAGAAGACCTCGCTTGCAGGTGAGGAAGAAAAAGAGCATATAAGTTTGTCTTCCCCTGCCATCCCTCTTGGTGGGCAAAACACCTGAGCGCTTTCATGTGCTTACACTAGGAAGACATGCACTTAAAGTTGATTTGCAGGTATGTCGCTTCAGCTCTTACTGGGAGAGCATGAGCATTCTTGTCACAGACTTGTTAATGATTACTGAGTGCAATATGCATGGATGGGTCTACAAAATAAATTGGTGACTGGTATCAAGAGATATTTCAGGACCAATTAAATGTATTGATGTTTACTCTGGAGTTCATCAACAAATATCCAATGAGGTGAGTCGTCTGTGGAACTGAGGCTGACGGTTTCTTCTTTCCCCATGACCACCGACAGATGTCACCAGTCGCCGACACTTCTACATCCTGTACGTCTCTTTCTCCTTTCCCTTTCTCATTTCCTCCGATCTCCCCTACACTCAACGGAGCGACATTTATAACTGTACACCTAGCCCCACACTCCCTTTCCCCATCTATTTTCCCCTCCGCCTGTCATACCCCGCCACTCTACCTCTCATACCCTCCCCCCCCAATCCACCTGTCAAGGCCAACACTGCACTAAACTTTTAACTCACCACAACAATGTTTGCACTGCACTGGTAGTCACATCTGGTGTGAGACATTACCAAAACACAGTATGTGCCTGCCAAGACACTTCGTCACAACACCCAGAACTCTTTTCCAATTCACGACACTTAGAAAACGGCCAGGAGGTTAGAACTAACTCCATAACACCTGGTGTCCTCTTCATGACAAAAGGTAAGAAAAACATGGACGCTTCATAACACTAGGTACCAGCATCTTCAGTACTTCATGAGCACCAAGATGTTAACACCCGGTGTGTGAGCATCTTAATTGCTTCTTTAGACTAGGACCGAGAGGCTCCTTGTGTTAATACCACCTAGAATTACATCAACAATTAAGGCCATCAAGAATTACAAGGGTAAACACGTGTACACTCATGGAAGCAGAGTCATAGAACGATATTTATCCAAGTAATGGTTAAATTCATTTGCCGTGTTACTTTCAATTACTTCTACTGGTAATATTCTATTAAAGGTTTTCTTCATCAGGAGAAATGTCTCCTGATGCAGTTATTCCTCCAGCGTAAACATTGCGTGGAGATAGTAATTGTTCATTAAAATTCCCTTGCTTGCTACTGCTGAGGAAAAATTAACACTAATATTAAAAAAATATTGAAATTAACACGAAAAACATTAAAATTGAGAAACATTAATAATAAACATAGTATATTTCATCCATTACCCTGCTACTTATTATTGTTTTTAGAGATTAAATCCTGCCACAAGTACGAGGATCCTTAAGCCAACAATTCTGTCCTTACACTAGCATTGTAAGCCTTAAAAAAAAGGGATAAAGTATAAGCTTTCAGTGAAGCTACACACTGAGAGATATACACCGCTGGGAGTATACACCCTATACTGTCCTGTATTAAGTCGTTTCTTAATCTTTCTGCAAGATTATATGAATTCAATTCCTTGTTATTTAAATAAGAAAAAAAAAACAGAATCCAATACCAGGAAAAGCTTGTATGTACACAGACACACACACACACAGACACACACACACACACACACACACGCACACACACACACACACACACACACACACACACATACACACACACACACACACACACACACTCACACGTATATATATGTCGTGCCGAATAGGTAAAATTGGTCAATTACAAAGAACTCGTTTAAAATTAAATCCTTTCTAAAATGTTCTCTTATACATTTAAAGATATATATTTTTTCATTTATGTCAATGTAAAAATTAATAATTTTGTACTAAAAGAACCTTAGAAAATTTATCTAACCTTATTAAAATAAGCGCAGTTTAATTTTGCATAATCCAACTAAATATATTTTAGATAAGTTTACAATAATATAATAAGAAACAAACACAATGAAATATAATTTTTTTTTCGTTAGGTTCAGAATGATTTCTGCTAAATTATTGCATACACAAATTTTCGCTTGCCTTATTCGGCAGGAAGAGTGTTGCTATTTAAGCCAAAATCGCAAGGTTTACCTATTCGGCACGACACACACACACACACACACACACACATACACACACACACACATATATATATATATATATATATATATATATATTTATATATATATATATACATATATAAATATATATATATATATATATATATATATATATATATATATATATATATATATATATATATATATATATATATATATATATCTGTGTGTGTGTATGTGTGTGTGTATGTGTGTGTGTATGTGTGTGTGTATGTGTGTGTGTATGTGTGTGTGTGTGTGTGTGTGTGTATGTGTGTGTGTATGTGTGTGTGTATGTGTGTGTGTGTGTGTGTGTATGTGTGTGTGTGTGTGTGTGTGTGTGTGTGTGTGTGTGTGTGTGTTTGAGTGAAGCTGGCTATTAGGTGTAAGTGCAATTGCCTTTGTTGGAGGTGATGCGGGTGGGAGTGCAGCCATGAAGTTGAATCTTCAATCAAAATAGAATGAAAGTGGAAACACACCTCAAGCCAAGTACTCTTAATTTTTTTCTAACTTCCAAGCCCGAGGGGATTGGCAGAACCAATCAGTATTAGCGGATGGTGGAGGAGAGAGAGAGAGAGAGAGAGAGAGAGAGAGAGAGAGAGAGAGAGAGAGAGAGAGAGAGAGAGAGAGAGAGAGAGAGAGTAGTAAGGATGAATGGGAGGATGTTGGCACCTGGAGAAGAAGTTGATATCCTTGGGGTGAAATTTGACTCCAAACTAACCATGAAGAACCATGTTGTAAATCTTGCAAACAAGGCAGCCAGGAAGCTTACAGCACTTCGCCGTATCTCGCATCTGCTTGACAGTAGGGGTTGCAAGATCCTGTACGAGGCACAAGTACGCTCACACTTGAGTATGCTCCACTTTCTTGGTTTGCCTGCCCCCCTCTCATCTGCGACTGCTTGACAGAGTAGAGAACAGAGCAAGACGTTTCATCTCTCGCCTGGACCCATCCTGGATAGATCTGTCATTTCAGCAGAGCCTTCAACATAGGAGGGATGTGGGTGGCCTTACTGTTATGTACAAGGCCAATATTGTCAAAATACCACACTTGGATCCACTTCGAGGACAGCGTGAAACAAGCTTTTATGCCACAAGACGGGCAGAAAGCAGCAACTTCACTCTGGCTGTACCCTTCTCCAGAACATCACTCCCATCTGAGATCATACATACCCAGGATGACTCGAGTATGGAACACATTCGTACAGCATAATGATATCAACGAGATAAAGTCAGTTGATCAAATGAAAATGCTGGCCCACAGATGGCTCCAACTTCATCCTGTCCCTGACTTGTATGTCTCATAACAATAAAATGCTTTCAAATGAGCTGATGTAGGTAATAGCTCTTAGCTTGCCAATAAAGTTAGGGAATCCTTAACCTGTAATATAGCTGTCAATAAAGCTAGGGATCCTTAACCTTGTCAAACCCTGTAAAAAAAAAAAAAAAAAAAAAAAAAAAAAAAAAAAAAAAAAAAAAAAAAGAGAAAAAAAAAAAAAAAAAAAAAAAAAAAAAAAAAAAAAAAAAAAGAGAGAGAGAGAGAGAGAGAGAGAGAGAGAGAGAGAGAGAGAGAGAGAGAGAGAGAGAGAGAGAGAGAGAGAGAGAGAGAGAGAGAGAGAGAGAGAGAGAGAGAGAGAGAGAGAGAGAGAGAGAGAGAGAGAGTGAGAGAGAGAGAGAGAGAGGGAGAGAGGGACAGAGAGAGAGATAGAAAGAGAGAGAGAGAGAGAGAGAGGGAGAGAGAGAGAGAGAGAGAGAGAGAGAGAGAGAGAGAGAGAGAGAGAGAGAGAGAGAGAGAGAGAGAGAGAGGATCTGGAATGCTCTCAAGGGGATGTTGACAACCAAGTGAAAGCCTTCACTGGACACATCCTTAATCTACAACCAAGAACACATTCCTCACCGGCAATATGTGACGAAGCCTACAGATCAGCCTTGTTTTGGCTTTCGTTGTAGAGAGGCTGCTTACTGCTAAGTACAAAGCATGGGCGAAGGTATAAGAGAACATCCTGCCACCTATAACAGGAACTTGCACATGCAAGCCTGTAGGCATATGGGTGATGTTCAAAAGTGGGCCATTGCTAAATGGGAGGTGGACACTAAAAGAAAATTAGCAACAGGTAAGGTAGGCTCCAAAACCTGGTGGTCCCTGGTCAAGGACAGACAAGGTTATCTGCCTGACGAACTTATTCCACCTCTAAATCGACAGGATGGGACCACCTCTACTAGTAGTCAAGAGAAGGCGGACCTCTTTGCTGAACACTTTGCTACCAAAATGCAAGTTCCTGATCCAGCAAGGGACCCTCCTTGGCTAGCTGCAAGAACTGTGTCAAAACTGTCAGTGGTGACAATAAGGCAGGAGGAGGTGCATTTCCTACTTAAATCGCTTGACCAAGAAAAGGCTGTGGGCCCAGACAAGTTGAGCCCAAGATTGTTGAGAAGATGTGCAGACCAGCTAGCAGCACCTCTAACTCGCATCTTTCAGCACTGCCTAGTACAGTGTAAATGGCCCTCTCTATGGAAAGTGGCAAATGTAGTCCCTGTTCACAAAAAGAAGAGCAGAGCAGAAATCAGCAACTACAGACCAGTGTCACTCCTGTCAATCACTGGTAAGATCCTTGAGACAATAATCTCAAGACAAATGACAGAGTTTTTTGACTACCACTCACTACTTTGTGATCGTCAATATGGCTTCAGGAAAGGTTACTCTGCTGCTGATCTGTTGTTAAACCTCTCCACTAAGTGGCACCAGTCACTGGATGAATCCAAAGCCAGCTGTGTGGTAGCACTGGACATTGCTGGCGCTTTCGACCGGGTGTGGCACCAGGGCCTCTTAGCAAAACTTCAAGCACTGGGAATTGCAGGCTCTACGCTGTCTCCTCAGTGATTACCTTCATGGTAGATCTCTAAGTGTAGTTCTCAATGGAATGGAATCAGCAAGACATCCTATTGGGGCAAGTGTTCCACAAGGTAGCGTGCTGGGTCCATTGTTATGGAATGTCTACTTCAACGACCTTCTTCATCTCATCCCAGAATCATATGCATATGTAGACGACTGTACACTGACATTCACTTATCCAAGAGAAGAAATGCCAGCTGCTCTAAGCTACATCAATCACCAGCTGAGAGCTATATCAGCTTGGGGAAATAGATGGCAAGTAACATTTGCACCTGAGAAAACGTAAATGATGATCGTCTCTAGGCACCATGATGGTAATGCTGGTGCAGTAGTAAGGATGAATGGGAGGATGTTGGCACCTGGAGAAGAAGTTGATATCCTTGGGGTGAAATTTGACTCCAAACTAACCATGAAGAACCATGTTGTAAATCTAGCAAAGAAGACAGCCAGGAAGCTTACAGCACTTCGCCGTATCTCCCGTCTGCTTGACAGTAGGGGTTGCAAGATCCTGTACGAGGCGCAAGTGCGCTCACACCTTGAGTATGCTCCACTTTCTTGGTTTGCCTGCCCCCCCCCCCCTCTCATCTGCGACTGCTTGACAGAGTAGAGAACAGAGCAAGACGTCTCATCTCTCGCCTGGACCCATCCTGGATAGATCTGTCATTTCAGCAGAGCCTTCAACACAGGAGGGATGTGGGTGGCCTTACTGTTATGTACAAGGCCAATATTGTCAAAATACCACACTTGGATCCACTTCGAGGACAGCGTGAAACAAGCTTTTATGCCACAAGACGGGCAGAAAGCAGCAACTTCACTCTGGCTGTACCCTTCTCCAGAACATCACTCCATCTGAGATCATACATACCCAGGATGACTCGAGTATGGAACACATTCGTACAGCATAATGATGTCAACGATATAAAGTCAGTTGATCAAATGAAAATGCTGGCCCACAGATGGCTCCAACTTCATCCTGTTCCCTACTTGTATGTCTCATAACAATAAAAATGCTTTCAAATGAACTGATGTAGGTAACAGCTCTTAGCTTGCCAATAAAGTTAGGAATCCTTAACCTGTAAATAGCTGTCAATAATGCTAGGGATCCTTAACCTTGTCAAACCCTGTGTAAAAAAAAAAGGAGAGCGAGAGAGAGAGAGAGAGAGAGAGAGAGAGAGAGAGAGAGAGAGAGAGAGAGAGAGAGAGAGATAGAGAGAGAGAGAGAGAGAGAGAGAGAGAGAGAGAGAGAGAGAGAGAGAGAGAGAGAAATCGAACCTGGAAGCATATTTAGTTTCTCCTTAAAACAAAATTAGGTCGCCTCAAGCCAGAGACATCTTAGTAATTTATACTTCACTTTGTATAACCTTTTTTCTTTTGTTTATGTGTACTATTCACAACCGTTGCTCAAGGCTCCTTCTGTTGCTCACTACAGCCTCCGTTACTCCCGGGGTTTTCCGTTGCTCACGGCTATTTCTGTTGCTCACAACTGCTTCCGTTGCTGACGGCTCTTTCTGTTGATCAAGATTGGTTTTATGCTGCCCATGACTTTATCTGCTGCTCTAAACTGTTTCTGTTACTCAGAATTATCTCTTGCTCACAATTATCTCTTACAACTGTTTCTGTTACAATTATCTGTTGCTCAGGACTGTTTCTGAAGGTAGAAGATATACCTGTACCGTCAGTGTGGACGAAAGGACACAAGTGCATGTACTGAAAGCCTCTTCATTCGATACGTTTCGGTCCTGGATCTCGGTCCTTAGACCTTGGTCCTGGGACTTCGGTCCTGAGACCTCGGTCCTGGGACCTTGGTCCTGAGACCTCGGTCCTGGGACCTTGGTCCTGGGACCTCGGTCCTGGGACCTTGGTCCTAGACCTTGGTCCTGGGACCTTGGTCCTGGGACCTCGGTCCTGGGACCTCGGTCCTGGGACCTCGGTCCTGGGACCTCGGTCCTGGGACCTCGGTCCTGGGACCTCGGTCCTGGGACCTTGGTCCTGTGACCTTGGTCCTGGGACCTTGGTCCTGGGTCCATGGTCCTGGGACCTTGGTCCTGGGACCTTGGTCCTGGGACCTCGGTCCTGGGACCTTGGTCCTAGACCTTGGTCCTGGGATCTCGGTCCTGGGACCTCGGTCCTGGGACCTCGGTCCTGGGACCTTGGTCCTGGGATCATGTTACTAGGACGTCTGTCATTCTAAGGTCCCAGGAGTGAAGGTGTACAACAAAGATCTCAGTGTTTCCAGCTGTGTCCTTTCATTCACAGCTGTTTATGTTGCTCACAATAGTTTCCGGTGCTCACAACAGTTTCCGGTGCTCACAATAGTTTCCGGTGCTCACAACAGTTTCCGGTGCTCACAATAGTTTCCGGTGCTCACAACAGTTTCCGGTGCTCACAATAGTTTCCGGTGCTCACAACAGTTTCCGGTGCTCACAATAGTTTCCGGTGCTCACAACAGTTTCCGGTGCTCACAATAGTTTCCGGTGCTCACAACAGTTTCCGGTGCTCACAATAGTTTCCGGTGCTCACAACAGTTTCCGGTGCTCACAACAGTTTCCGGTGCTCACAATAGTTTCCGGTGCTCACAACAGTTTCCGGTGCTCACAACAGTTTCCGGTGCTCACAACAGTTTCCGGTGCTCACAACAGTTTCCGGTGCTCACAACAGTTTCCGGTGCTCACAATAGTTTCCGGTGCTCACAACAGTTTCCGGTGCTCACAACAGTTTCCGGTGCTCACAATAGTTTCCGGTGCTCACAACAGTTTCCGGTGCTCACAACAGTTTCCGGTGCTCACAACAGTTTCCGGTGCTCACAACAGTTTCCGGTGCTCACAACAGTTTCCGGTGCTCACAACAGTTTCCGGTGCTCACAACAGTTTCCGGTGCTCACAACAGTTTCCGGTGCTCACAACAGTTTCCGGTGCTCACAACAGTTTCCGGTGCTCACAACAGTTTCCAGTGCCCACAACAGTTTCCGGTGCTCACAACAGTTTCCGGTGCTCACAACAGTTTCCGGTGCTCACAACAGTTTCCGGTGCTCACAACAGTTTCCGGTGCTCACAACAGTTTCCAGTGCCCACAACAGTTTCCGGTGCCCACAACAGTTTCCGGTGCTCACAACAGTTTCCGGTGCTCACAACAGTTTCCAGTGCCCACAACAGTTTCCGGTGCTCACAACAGTTTCCGGTGCTCACAACAGTTTCCGGTGCTCACAACAGTTTCGGTTACTCGCAACAATTTCTCCTGCTCACAACTGTTCCTCCAGCTCAGAACTGTTTCTCCAGCTCACAACTGTTTCTCCAGCTCACAACTGTTCCTCCAGCTCACAACTGTTCCTCCAGCTCACAACTGTTTCTCCAGCTCACAACTGTTTCTCCAGCTCACAACTGTTTCTCCAGCTCACAACTGTTTCTCCAGCTCACAACTGTTTCTCCAGCTCACAACTGTTTCTCCAGCTCACAACTGTTTCTCCAGCTCACAACTGTTCCTCCAGCTCACAACTGTTCCTCCAGCTTACAACTGTTTCTCCAGCTCACAACTGTTTCTCCAGCTCACAACTGTTTCTCCAGCTCACAACTGTTTCTCCAGCTCACAACTGTTTCTCCAGCTCACAACTGTTTCTCCAGCTCACAACTGTTTCTCCAGCTCACAACTGTTCCTCCAGCTCACAACTGTTCCTCCAGCTCACAACTGTTCCTCCAGCTCACAACTGTTCCTCCAGCTCACAACTGTTCCTCCAGCTCACAACTGTTCCTCCAGCTCACAACTGTTCCTCCAGCTCACAACTGTTTCTCCAGCTCACAACTGTTTCTCCAGCTCACAACTGTTCCTCCAGCTCACAACTGTTTCTCCAGCTCACAACTGTTCCTCCAGCTCACAACTGTTTCTCCAGCTCACAACTGTTTCTCCAGCTCACAACTGTTTCTCCAGCTCACAACTGTTTCTCCAGCTCACAACTGTTTCTCCAGCTCACAACTGTTCCTCCAGCTCACAACTGTTCCTCCAGCTTACAACTGTTTCTCCAGCTCACAACTGTTTCTCCAGCTCACAACTGTTTCTCCAGCTCACAACTGTTTCTCCAGCTCACAACTGTTTCTCCAGCTCACAACTGTTTCTCCAGCTCACAACTGTTTCTCCAGCTCACAACTGTTCCTCCAGCTCACAACTGTTTCTCCAGCTCACATCTGTTCCTCCAGCTCACAACTGTTCCTCCAGCTCACAACTGTTCCTCCAGCTCACAACTGTTCCTCCAGCTCAGAACTGTTCCTCCAGCTCACAACTGTTCCTCCAGCTCACAACTGTTCCTCCAGCTCACAACTGTTCCTCCAGCTCATAACTGTTCCTCCAGCTCACAACTGTTCCTCCAGCTCACAACTGTTCCTCCAGCTCACAACTGTTTCTCCAGCTCACAACTGTTCCTCCAGCTCACAACTGTTCCTCCAGCTCACAACTATTCCTCCAGCTCACAACTGTTCCTCCAGCTCACAACTGTTTCTCCAGCTCACAACTGTTCCTCCAGCTCACAACTGTTCCTCCAGCTCACAACTGTTCCTCCAGCTCACAACTGTTCCTCCAGCTCACAACTGTTCCTCCAGCTCACAACTGTTTCTCCAGCTCACAACTGTTCCTCCAGCTCACAACTGTTTCTCCAGCTCACACCTGTTCCTCCAGCTCACAACTGTTCCTCCAGCTCACAACTGTTCCTCCAGCTCACAACTGTTCCTCCAGCTCACAACTGTTCCTCCAGCTCACAACTGTTCCTCCAGCTCACAACTGTTCCTCCAGCTCACAACTGTTCCTCCAGCTCACAACTGTTCCTCCAGCTCACAACTGTTCCTCCAGCTCACAGGTGGAATTCAATATCACATGGGACTAATTAGTAAAGTTTTCTTTAATAAAACAGTGGCGCTCACTGCGCAGTTTTAAACCATGTACACAGTGATTTTAATCTTTATTCTTAATATTATTATTATTACGAAGTCGCGGTGGAATTTAGTTATCATTTATTCTCTCCTTACGGTATTATCATCTTACTGCATTATCATCTTACTGCATTATCATCTTACTGCATTATCATCTTACTGCATTATCATCTTACTGCATTATCATCTTACTGCATTATCATCTTACTGCATTATCATCTTACTGCATTATCATCTTACTGCATTATCATCTTACTGCATTATCATCTTACTGCATTATCATCTTACTGCATTATCATCTTACTGCATTATCATCTTACTGCATTATCATCTTACTGCATTATCATCTTACTGCATTATCATCTTACTGCATTATCATCTTACTGCATTATCATCTTACTGCATTATCATCTTACTGCATTATCATCTTACTGCATTATCATCTTACTGCATTATCATCTTACTGCATTATCATCTTACTGCATTATCATCTTACTGCATTATCATCTTACTGCATTATCATCTTACTGCATTATCATCTTACTGCATTATCATCTTACTACATTATCATCTTACTGCATTATCATCTTACTGCATTATCATCTTACTGCATTATCATCTTACTGCATTATCATCTTACTGCATTATCATCTTACTGCATTATCATCTTACTGCATTATCATCTTACTGCATTATCATCTTACTGCATTATCATCTTACTGCATTATCATCTTACTGCATTATCATCTTACTGCATTATCATCTTACTGCATTATCATCTTACTACATTATCATCTTACTGCATTATCATCTTACTGCATTATCATCTTACTGCATTATCATCTTACTGCATTATCATCTTACCAGTGTGAGTCGACCTTTATGTTTTTCGCTACTGAATTTACAATTAACAGGCTTAAGCAAGATGTACTACCAACTTTTTGGATGGGACCCATAACAGGTGTTTATTATGCAGGTACCTATTTATTGTTAGGTGAAAAGGGGCAACAGGATTAAGATTATTATTATTATAATAGAATAAAAAATAAGCGCTAAGCCCACAAGGGTCATACAGGGAGGGTGGAGAGTGTAACAGAGGTAGAGTTTAAGGACGGTTAGGAGTGCCAAAGTGGAATAAATCTCTTGTTGTCAGAAAGTCAGAGAGGGAGTCTGTGTCAGAGGTGGAGAAGCAGGCGTTAAGAGACTTGATCAGTAGTGTGTTGACGTGGCTGAGGTTGACTTCTTGGTCCTTCTTTCGACTGTGAGTCGTTGGAGCCACCACTAAGCTACGAGGGAGATTTGGAGTGTCATTAATTACGTATGCTTCTTTCTCGTTATAAAATTTAAGGTAAATAATGGACTTGCTTAGCGTGGGCCAGTAGGCATCCTGCAGTACTCCTCCTTTCGTATGTTTATATTTTTCATAATTCTTATGTAGCCTCTGTGTGGCTCCAAATGTTGTGCTGCTGACAACAGTGAAGAAACGTACGTTTCTCTGTGTTGTCGCAGTAAAAGCAACTACGAAACTTGTGTCTTATCTTCGCACGTCTTTACCGGGATACCATGAACCTTGGAGCTGAAGATTAAGACACTTATGCAGCATATGGGAATCTTTATTCAGGAAACGTTTCGCCACACAGTGGCTTCATCAGTCCAATACAAAGAGGAAGGCGTAAGGAGAGGAGGAGAATGAGGTAATCAGTCCCTCAACCTGGAGTCGATGTATTCAGTCCATCAATCTTGTAGAATGTACAAGATTGATGGACTGAACACATCGACTCCAGGTTGAGGGACTGATTACCTCATTCTCCTCCTCTCCTTACGCCTTCCTCTTTGTATTGGACTGATGAAGCCACTGTGTGGCGAAACGTTTCCTGAATAAAGATTCCCATATGCTGCATAAGTGTCTTAATCTTCAACTTGTCGGTTTTTCAAACCATTCATCACAACCTTGGAGCTTTAGACCACTTTGCTGTGACAAGGTTATAAGCTCACATGAAGTATTTCACCTCCGGACAGTGATCATAAACCTGCTGGTACCCAGGCTGTTTACAACCATCACAGTGAGGCTATTTCAGCAATTATGTCGTAGTCAACAGCACAAAGCTTAAATGGTTGGCAAGATAGTGATGGAATGAATGATGAAAGTGTTTCTTCTTTTTCGAAGAATATATATATATATATATATATATATATATATATATATATATATATATATATATAAACACTGATCTCTGGCTGAAGGAGACTCGAACCTACGAACCTTAGGACAAGGTACGCAGTGCTTTACCAATCTACCCACACTGGACAATACCTTGGCGTGTAGCTTGCGCCACACGTTTGATCCAAGGCAGCCAGCTTTCAGGGAGAAGACTTACAGCTTTTCATCTCATCCCCTGCATGCATCAGCCTTACTAGAGATTTGAACAATGCAAGGCATTCCCGAGAGCAGGCGAAATATACACAAACACTGATCTCTGGCTGAAGGAGACTCGAACCTACGAACCTTAGGACAAGGTACGCAGTGCTTTACCAATCTACCCACACTGGACAATACCTGTAAGCCTTCTCCCTGAAAGCTGGCTGCCTTGGATCAAACGTGTAGCGCAAGCTACACGCCAAGGCGGGAAGAGAGTGCCAGGCACTGCATTAAGAAGTGTAAGTAATAAAAAGGGGCCAAAGTTATATTATTCCTCCATTGGTGTAGAAACTTCATTAAACTAATTATTTAATTGTAATAGTGACTTACGAAAAAGGTAAAAATTAATGCTTTGTAGGCAGTGTAGAGCACAGAACTTAGACTCTTGCAAGACGTAGAATGATGGGCAGGGAATGTGTCTTAGGTGCAAATGGGTAATATACGTATACAAGTGAAAATATCTAATCAAGTCAAAACTCACTTAAACTTATACGAATTCAGATTCACAAGGATACATAAGAGAGAATGTATAAATTGCTTGATACAAGATACAATGCCAGTTCACAATAAGTTATAAATATGACAATAAAGTATATTATAATAAATATAGTTATTTTACGAGACTAACATTATAGCCACAAGGTCACACTTTCTGGCACTCTGTTGATCCAGTAGTCCGACACTGTTGCTGCCCACCTGGGCGCTTGATTTATAATTATATTCTGCACGAGCTGAGATACGTGACTTGAGAATACATTATATTTACGCTTGTATTAGCATGCAGCTTTGCCTTAAGCTTCAGACGTTTCCTGAAGGCGTAAATGTCTACATCTAATATTGAAACCCAGGTGTGCCGGCAGGTTGGTAGCCCTGTTTGGTCCCGCTGAGCCGAAAAGCGCTCGAAACTTGTGTAAACATAGAGCTTTGGCTTCTGGCGAGTGTTTGTTTTCTCGCCAGGCGACGTCCCTCACTTACATTTTAGTGTGATTTTCTCTAAACACCTCCGGGGTTATGAGTTTGTTTGGCGAAGGACTTATTTTTAAAAGGCCAGAGGTTCTGTACGTCAAAGGCGTGTTTACTGGCGGAGAAGCGGATGGCAGCCAGGCAGAAGCTTGGCAGGAGCCAGGCAGGAGCCTGGTAGGAGCCTGGCAGGAGCTTGGCAGGAGCCAGGCAGGAGCCTGGCAGAAGTCTGGCAGGATCCTGGCAGGAGCCTGGCAGGAGCCTGGCAGAAGCCAGGCAGGAGCCTAGCAGAAGCCAGGCAGGAGCCAAGCAGGAGACTGGCAGAAGCCAGGCAGTAGCCAGGCAGGAGCCTTGCAGGAGCCAGACAGGAGCCAGGCAGGAGCCTTGCAGGAGCCTGGCAGGAGCCTGACAGGATTACGAGGCTTCACATCAACAGAACTATTCAAGATGGTAGTGCCTTGTTGTTGATGAAGGGATCTTGCTCTGAGGAACAGAAGCTACTTTCTCTTCCCAAATTTAAACCTGTTTAGCTCCCATTCTTGAGGCACTGTACGAGCCCTTCGACTTATTGCTACCCTTGAATAAAATAACACAGTTGATTCATACATTACGAGGAGGTTACGTTCCTGAAATCAGTGCTACGCTTAATGTGTTCTTAACATCGCTAAAAATGAAACTGATATTTTGTTTAATTTCTCAACCCTTCAATAATAACAGTTTTTCAAACCTTACATTGCAGTCGTCGTTGTTTGGTGGACTAAAAATATGTGGAGAGGGTTGATGTGCCATAGTACAATACCTGTTCAAAAATATGAGAGGTATTCTCAGCTACCACAACCATCTCCTACCACCACCACCATCACCTATCACCACTACCACCACCACCACCACCACCACCACTATCACCTACCACCACTACCACCACCACCTACCATCAACATCAGCACAGATAAGCAACATTTCCTTACCAAATTTTACTAATGGCTACTGTTGCTCGTGGATACTGCAGTGTATGGAGAGGTTTGTAGTCCTGTAAGTACCAGTACAAACATGTAGTAGCTTGAACTGTAACCATCTTGTCATACCTTAAAATGCACAAAAAACTTTTATCACACATGATATCCTAAGAAATTTAATCTTAGTTTTCCCAAGCTGCCAAGACGTATACAGCAGATGTTTACCCATTACAGTGAGAGCCTCACGTTACCTTCCTTCAACAGGCATGTCATGATGCCAGTAAAAACTCTTGATCCAAGTAACTGGAGCTATCCTGGTCTTCCTTGCATCAAACCTCGTTACCACCCCTTTTCCCAGGTACAAAATGACCCCTGCTGGTTTAGCAATTCCCTATAATTAAAACATTAATTCATACGCAGGTAACCCATACATAGGAGAGAGGGAATTACGACGGCGTTTCGGTCCGACTTGTGTCTATCAGTTCTTTAATAATAATTCACGTTTCTCTCTTAACACCGCTCTTATGTTGGTCCTTCTACCTCTTCCTTTACTCATGATTCTCACTCTGGGTTGGCTTAAGCCCCCTCACAACATGGGTTTTCCTCCTTTGATCTAAGCTTTGGTAAGGCTGTGCAAAGCCTCCTCTTATTCTCCTTTGAGGTTCTTTGCATACCGTGGTCATTCATTTGTTACTTCAGGAATATATATATAATAGTATATATATGCGGTATATATAATGTATATATAATGTATATATATTGAATATATTATGTATATATATTGTATATATAATGTATACCTGGTTACCTGGAGGTTATTCCGGGGATCAACGCCCCCGCGGCCCGGTCCATGACCAGGCCTCCCGATGGATCAGGGCCTGATCAACTAGGCTGTTACTGCTGGCCGCACGCAGTCCAACGTACGAGCCACAGCCCGGCTGATCCGGCACTGACTTTAGGTATCTGTCCAGCTCTCTCTTGAAGGCAGCCAGGGGCTTATTGGCAATTCTCCTAATGCTTGATGGGAGGCTGTTGAACAGTTTTGGGCCCCGGACACTTATGGTGTTTTCCCTTAGTGTACCAATGGCGCCCCTACTTTTTATTGGGGGCATTTTGCATCGCCTGCCCAGTCTTTTACTTTCGTAGGGAGCGATTTCTGTGTGCAGATTTGGGACCATTCCTTCCAAGATTTTCCAAGTGTAGATTATGATATATCTCTCCCTCCTGCGTTCCAACGAGTACAAGTCAAGTGCTTCCAAGCGTTCCCAGTAGTTAAGGTGCTTGACAGAACTTATACGTGCAGTAAAGGATCTCTGTACACTCTCTAGATCTGCGATTTCACCTGCTTTGTATGGAGATGTTAATGTACAGCAGTATTCCAGCCTAGAGAGAACAAGTGATTTGAAAAGGATCATCATTGGCTTAATATCTCTCGTTTTGAAAGTTCTCATTATCCATCCTATCATTTTCTTTGCACGTGCGATCGTGGCACTGTTGTGATCCTTGAAAGTGAGATCCTCAGACATTACTACTCCCAGGTCCCTTACATTATTTTTCCGCTCCTTTGTATGGCCGGAGTCAGTAGTATACTGTTCTAGTTATTATCTCCTCCAGTTTTCCATAACGGAGTAGTTGGAATTTGTCCTCATTGAACATCATATTGTTTACCGTTGCCCACTGGAAAACTTTGTTTATATCTTCTTGGAGGTTAACCGCGTCCTCAGCAGATGACAGCCTCATGCTGATCCTAGTATCATCCGCAAAGGATGATACGGTGCTGTGGTGTATATCTCTGTCTATGTCTGATATGAGGATAAAGAATAAGATGGGGGCGAGTACTGTGCCTTGTGGAACAGAGCTCTTCACAATGGCGGCCTCCAATTTAACTCTGTTGACCACTACTCTTTGTGTTCGATTTGTTAGGAAGTTGAAGATCCATCTCCACACTTTCCCAGTTATTCCTTTAGCACGTATTTTATGGGCTATTACGCCATGATCGCATTTGTCAAATGCTTTTGCAAAGTCTGTGTATATTACATCTGCATTCTGATTTTCTTCCAGTGCATCCAAGGCCATGTCATAGTGATCCAGTAGTTGTGAGAGGCAGGAGCGACCTGCCCTGAACCCATGTTGCCCTGGATTGTGCAGATTTTGGGACTCCAGGTGATTTGCAATCCTGCTTCTTAGCACTCTTTCAAAGATTTTTATGATGTGGGATGTCAGAGCTATTGGTCTATAGTTCTTAGCTAATGCTTTGCTGCCACCTTTATGGAGTGGGGCTATATCCGTTGTTTTAAGTGACTGGAATTTCACCCATGTCCAAGCTCCTCCTCCATAGTGTACTTAGGGGACGCAAGAAGGGTTTCTTGCAGTTCTTAATGAAAACAGAGTTCCACGAGTCTGGGTCCGGGGCTGAGTGCATAGGCATGTTGTCAATGGCTTTTTCGAAATCTATCGGAGTTAGGGTAATGTCGGAAATCTGGCATACATTTATGGGGTTTTGAGGCTCGTTCATGAAGAAATCATTTGGGTCGTCGATCCTCAGACCGATTAGTGGTTCACTAAACACAGAGTCGTACTGGGATTTAAATATTTCGCTCATTTCCTTGTCATCTGTGTAAGTCCCATCCTGTCTGAGTAAGGGCCCAATACTAGATGTGGTATTTGCCTTGTTTTTGGCATTTGAAAAGAAATATTTTTAATTTCTTTCAATTTCACTAATAGCTTTAAGCTCCTCCTGCCTCTCCTGGTTCATGTAAAAGTCATTTAACTTAAGTTCGATAGTTTCCACTTCCCTGGTCAGCACCTCCTTTCGTGTATCAGACATTCTAGCACTCCTGAGGAGCTTAGTGACTCTTCTTCGTCTTCTGTAGAGGGAGCGTCTTTCTCTCTCTTAACACCGCTCTTAGAAATATATATATATATATATATATATATATATATATATATATATATATATATATATATATATATATATATATATATATATATACATATCCTCAGAGAAGACAATAAACTTACCTCAGGGAAAACTCAAGGTTCTCCCCGGAGCTGTTTGAATATTTTCTTCTGCCACCCCCTATATTTTATATTCTATGGGAAAATTTATTAATATATATTTCATTTATGTTAATGTAAAAATTAATAATGTTTTCCTAAAAGAACCTTAGAAAACTTATCTAAACTTATTATAACAAGCGGAATTTAATTTTGCCTAATCCAACTAAATATATTGTAGATAAGTTTACAGTAACTTGATAATGAACACATTACGAAACTAAATAAAGTGCAGAGGTATGCAGCTAGACTAATCTCAGCCCATAAAAAATGAGTTATAAGAAGAGGGTAAAGGAAGTGAATCTGTTGTCATTAGATTATAAAAGCAGAGACATGATAACGACACACACACACACACACACACACACACACACACACACACACACACACACACACACACACACACACACACACACACACACACACACACACACACACACACACACACACACACACACACACACACACAATGGATCAGAGAATACCTGACAGGGAGGCAACGACGAGTCATGGTACGTGACGAGGTGTTAGAGTGGGCGCCTGTGACTGAGCGAAACTGGAACTTTATGGGCTATAATCACAACATGCAAATTATTCCAGGGTGTCGACGGATTGGACAAGGCAGAGCCAGGAGGAAGGGACACAGATGGAAGCTGTTCATTCAAATGAGACAAAAAAAAAAAGGGGGGGGGGGGCATTTTCACAGTATAAGAGAATGGTGGAAGTGGGAGTAGCTGCTAATCTCGAAACTAAGTTGACTCTATTAATAAACTCAGATTTTTATATTACAATTCTAAAAAACTCAAATCTACTGAAAGTAACTATTGAAAGTAATGAGGAAAGCTCAGGAGCTAGACCTCAACCTAAAAAAATCAGCTACGTGAATATTAAAGTAATTTTTCCTTTCTTTTTTTCTCCTTTCTAATCTTCAGTCTCTACCTTCAGCCTCCTCTCTCTCATCCTTCTATTTTTTTTTCTCCTTCTCTTATCATTTCCAGGCTAACATCCTCTCCCTTCTAATATTCAAACTTACGGTCAGTCTCATTTCCTCTCCTCCTTCTCCCCTTCCTCTTCCACTTCCTCTTTCTCCTCCTCCTCCTCTTCTTTATCCTCCTCCTCCTCTTTGTTTCCCTCAGTAGAGTTCTTCCTTCTCATCGTCATCTCAAAATCAACCTCCCGCCAGCCACTTTACCCAAGCATCATCACCCCCAGTCCTCTCCTACCATTATTACCCTTCTCCTTATTCCA
Source organism: Cherax quadricarinatus (assembly GCF_038502225.1). NCBI lineage: Eukaryota > Metazoa > Arthropoda > Malacostraca > Decapoda > Parastacidae > Cherax > Cherax quadricarinatus. The sequence continues at coordinate 14,465,785 of NC_091331.1, read as the reverse complement.
CCCTTCATCATCTATATCCACCATCTCTGTTATGCTTCACCTTTACTGCCCTCTATGCCCTCATCACCTGCGTTTACCTCGGCTCTTCCATTACCTTCATCAATACTTCTTGTTTGAACCGCTCGTCCCAGCACAATGGTAACAGCGACGTGCTTCAATTTCTCATCAGGTCTGTTTTATCTCTTCACTCATGATTAAAAGCTCCTTTGAAAGGATGCCATTAAAGGGGCTTGCGTCTGGCAATATTACCTTTAGTACCTAAGAACGAAAATCAGTTGGTTTAATTGAGTTATCAGGGACAGGATTGCATGCAGATTCATTGCGGTTTTATTCGTGTTTACATAACTTGAGGCAAAGATTTCATCCTAATAAATTAATGAACAGTTCAGGGGATCATCAGCCCCGCGGACCAGTCTCAGATTAGGCCACTTAACAGGGAAAATGAATGTTACAAAGCCATGAACTATTAAGAAACACAGAGCAATAAAGCGTATTCTGAATGCAAGTAGAAATGTATTTTTTTCCTGGTGATTAGTTTATTTTTCCCGAGTGTAATGCCTACCAAGACAGTTTTTTTTTTAGTTTGAGTAAAAGCATCAAAGTAATTAGCTTAGTTTTTGATGTGTTATTTTTATTATATTTCACGACGCGTTGAACGCATGTGGATCATTCAGCATAAGGAAGGAGTGTAGCCTCGATCCTCCTCTGCTATTTGCGGCCCCTTTTCTGATCAGTCAGGCTGGTGGTGGTGTCACTTCGGCACCATAGAATGCTTCTCTAGTGCAATTGAACATGAAGGAGGAATAACCATCAGGGGAACTCATAAGCAAAACAGGGACAAGCTGAAACATATTGCGGCTCAGATGGTAATGCTGGTAATGATAATGCTGGAGCAGTGGTAAAAATGAATGGGAGAGTGTTGGTACCCAGGGACGAAGCTGATATCTTTGGGGTGAAATTTGCCTCCTTAGAACCGCGTTATAAATCTTGCAAACGAGGCAGCCAGGAAGCTTACAGCACTTCGACGTATCTCGCATCTGCTGGACAGTAGAAGTTTCAAGATTCTGTATGAGGCACAATTACTCTCACACCTTGGACTGCCTACGCTCTGTCTTATCTGTGACTTCTTGACAGGATAGAGAGCATAGCAAGACGTCTCATCTCTCGCCTGGACCCAGCCTGGATAGATCTGTTATTTCAGCAGCCTTCAACACCGGTGGAATGTGGGTGGCCTTAATGTTATGTATAAGGCCAGTATTGTAAAAATACCACACTTGGCTCCACTCCGAGGATATCGAGAAGTGAACTTCTACACAACAAGATGGGCAGCAAACAGCAACTTCACTCTGCTGCTTCTTTCTCCAGAACATCGCTACATCTGAGATCATTTATTCCCAGGATGACTCGAGTCTGGAACATGTTCGTCAAGCATAACGGTATCAACGAAATAAAATCAGTTGATCACATGAAATTGCTGGCTCACAGATGACTCCAACTTCATCCTGTTCCATATCTGTACGTTTCATAACAATAAAAAGGCTTTCAAATGAGCTGATACAGATAACCTAACCTTGTAAAGCCTTGTGTAAAAAAAAAGTACATGAAGCCACACCTCAAGAAGATTACGATCCTTCTTTCACGCCGCCAATTCTCTCTCTCTCAGCTAGAACTGATAAATGAGACGCTTGTGTAACATCTGGGTATCTTTATTCTGGAAACGTTTCGCCAGCCAGTGGTTCCTTCAGTCCAATGAAGAGAAAGGTGGAAATAGACTGAGGCAATCAGTCCCTCAGCCTGGAGTCGATGTGTTCCGGCCATCAATCTTAATAAAGTGCAGCATATACTAGTATTAACGCTATATCTTGGAAGATTGTAAGAAGAGATTAAATGCATAGAAGCCTTTATCGATGAAACGTTTCACCCACGAGGGTGAAACATTTTACCGATAAAGGCTTCCCTGCATTTAGCGTTTTACCATTTTCTCACATTTTATGACTTCTGCTTATCTTTTTAGAGTTCAAAACTTTAAACTCACGAATAAAAATCCCGCTCCCCAAAGAGAACGTTCGTTTTTGCACTCATCTAAGCTTTAACAAAAAGATAATATTTGTTACTGCAGTTTAGATTAATGTAAATTGTCCTACGTTAAGGAAATAGCATAAAATCGAATATTACACTGACTTGTGGAACGCCATCTATACGGAGAAATGCTTCATATTACCAGTGGTACACAACACCGAGAAATTAATAAATAAGACACAAGTGTAGCACTTTGGATATTTTTATTGCCGACCAATAAGAATATTATCTTATTCATCGGCAATAAAAACACCCAAGTGATGCATTTGTATTCTATTTATTAAGAGAGTATATTTATCAAGATAGTATATTTATCAGGAGAGTATATTTATCAAGTGGGTATATATACCTGACATAGAAAATCAGTTCATCAACGCCTGAGTCCATGAACCACTTCACTGAAATCGAAGTCAGTTTTCTACACAAACGCGGGGATCGAGGACCGAAGACTGAGGACCGAGAACCGATAATTCTAACCAATCCACCCGTACACGAAGATCAGTGGGACATCCGGGGAACCCAAATATGCATCCAGTCCTCGTCCTTCACATAACACCCAAAACTGACATGACAGTCAACGCACAATAGGGCTCTGGGGCTTAATATAGTCGTTCCCAACACCGATGACTCTTAAAAATGACCCAGTGGAACGGTGTCTGTGTACGAAAATGTGCGTATGAGTCTACAGCAACAGAGGTAAGTGAGGCAGGAACAAGAAACATTAACAAACATCGTTGTACCAAAACACCGAAGATGTTAAAGTAACCACAACAGATCCGTCAGATCCCCTACACCAGGGATACCTGAGACCCCAGTACCAGGGATACCTGAGACCCCAGTATCAGTGATACCTGAGACCTCAATACCAGTGATACGTGAGACCCCATCACCAGGGATACCTGAGACCCATCACCAGGGATACAACAGGCACCTACACCAGGGATACAACAGGCACCAACACCAGGGATACAATAGGCACCAACACCAGGGATACAACAGGCACCAACACCAGGGATACAACAGGCACCCACACCAAGGATACTACAGGCACCAACGCCAGTGATACAACAGGAACCAACACCAGGGATACCACAGTCACCAACACCAAGGATACCACAGACACCAATACCAGAAATACTACAAACACCAACACCAGGGATACCACAGACACCAAAACCAGGTATACCACAGACAACAACACCAGGGATAACACAGACACGAACACCAGGGATACAACAAGCACCATTACCAGGGATACCACAGACACCATCACCAGGGATACCACAGTCACCAACACCAAGGATACCACAGACACCAATACCAGAAATACCACAAACACCAACACCAGGGATACCACAGACACCAAAACCAGGTATGCCACAGACAACAACACCAGGGATAACATAGACACGAACACCAGGGATACAACAAGCATCATCACCAGGGATACCACAGACACCAATACCAGGGATACCACAGATACCCTCCACAGGGATATCATAGGCACCAACACCAGACATACAACTAGCACTAGGGATACCACAGAGGCCAACACCAAGGATACCACAGATACCAACACCAGGGATACAACAAGCACCATCACCAGGGATAACACAAACGCCATCACCAGGAATACCACAAGCACCGTCACCAGGGATACCACAAGTACCATTACCAGGGATACCACAAGCACCATCATCAGAGATTCCACAGGCACTAACACCAGAGATACCAGAAGCACCAACACCAGCGATACCACAGGCACCATTACCAGGGATGCCTCACATACCAGGGATATCACAAACACCAGGGATACTACCAACTCCAGGGATACCATCAACTCCAGGAATACTACAAAGACCAACATATTCGATGACACTTGGATCTTTCACACCTCAACAAGTGTCCACCAACACAATAAAAAAGAGAGAGAGAGAAGCGGAAGCTCTGGGGAAATCAAGACCTTTTACCTGCCAATTTGGCCGACCAACCTGCGGAGGCAACCAACATCTTCAAATCCGAGCTTTTTCGCAACCACTATCTGCAGCAACCACAGCTGAGGCAACCACGATCTGCAGCAATCATCCTAAGGCAACCAGCCTTTAGCAGCAGCAACCTCTGCGGCAACCAGCATCTGTAACCCCCCCTCTGGGTCAACCAGCATCTGCATCAACCATCTCTGAGGCAACCAGCATCTGCATCAACCACCGCTGAGGCCACCAACATCTGCATCAACCACCCCTGAGGCAACTAACATTTGTATCACTGAACGCAACATAATAACAACGATAATAACATTCTTCTGCGAGAAAATGTACAAAATAATCGAGTCATTCAGCACAAGGACTGGTGAAGACTCGGCCTTTCATCGGTTAATTGTGGCTCTGTCTCCGATCAGCCAGACTGTTAGTGATGGCGTAAGGAGTGTTAAGTGGTCTATGGAACAAGGGGCTGTGAGCTGCCAGCAACAGCATCCTTGAAGAAGACTGGAAGGTCACAATGAATCACAGGATCTTCCTCTCATCACCTCGCTCATTTCAGGTGTTTGTTAAGACATTCTTCTTTTACTTACCCTCCTAAATACCTCTTCCAAACCCTGAAACTCCTAAATCTAACGTCGCAAGTCCAACGTCGCAAGTCTAACGTCGTCAGTCTGACGTCGCAACTCTATATCACTTTTTAAAGACAGATCTATGGAGGTGCAGTGAAAAATCCACTGGCAAAATCTTGGGCAATTTTATTTATAGAATACGGCAAATTAAATAATTTTTAAGTTTCCAACAAACTCGATCACGATGGGGAAAATAGAAAGTAATCCTCCTTACCTAGATGTTCTAAATACTACTTCTCTTGTCGTGACCAACAAATCAAAATATCTGTAGTATTGTCAATATTTTCCCTCAGCTAAGTGTGTGTGTGCCATCCGAGTTTCATAGACGAAAATACGCATTATTTTCAGAGATCAGCATTACCAAGTGCAAATAATTTTAAAAGCTTATTTTACTGCCAGAAAAATTTTTCAGACAGTTTAGAAGCCTATTGAAGAATTTTATTAAATGCTTCGTGCTTGCTTGCTATGGAAAGCTATAATTAATAAAATATTTGTCAAAGACATGTCATTGATGTGACTTATGGTTATAACACCTACGTAACAAGTAAGTGTTTATTTGAATTTATAGTCAGTAAAAATATTAGTTCATCACTCGACGATATCTGATGTTGTAAAGTCGTTGAAAAAGGGTAACTTTACAACAATCTCTTGGAAATAAGTTTCGGGAAAGGTTTATTAAAATTGAGAAGAAAACACCTGAGCATGTCAGTTGTTCTACGAGCCATTACTTAGTAATAGCTGACTAGGTTTTAAAATCTGAAGACACTTGGATAAGGCGTTCTGAAGGTATTTATAAACGAAAGCCTGAGATGGAATGAGAAAACTGGCATCACGTCGTGCAATATTTAAGGATTCAATCAACTCAGGAAATTTAAAAACGCTGTAAAAACGAGGGTTTTCAGTATTTTTCTCAGTTTTCTCTTTTGCAGTTGTATTAGTTTTAGAATTGTGTACAATCCTCTAAGGGAAAAATTGATTGTGTGTGTCTGTTTTTTTTTTTTTGGATAGTCCAATTTGGTAAAGATTACCAATGATTCCAGGTTAAAAGAAAATATGTATTTAATGAACTGACAAATCTGCCCACACGAAAACTAAAATGAATGGGTTACCGTCCCAACCATAAGATGCACCAACCATTAAAAATTGTAACCATTCAGAAGAAGAAGAAGACGCATATATTTTGTTCGTGATGATTAATAGGAATGAAAATTTCACAATTTTACAAATAAAATGGGCAAATCTGCAGCTACCCGCTTGAATTTCACTTTACACAATTATCGAAATAAGAGGCTACGTTGCTGAGGGTTCTGGAAGTTATCCGAGACATTCCAGGATGCTGGGTATGGATTTAATAACGTTGGTCACGGCACCTACACATGCCAGTTGCTATTAGGATCTGGTTCCTAGTACCGCGTACAAGCGTTCAAAATTTGAATCCGATCGGACAAGAGGTTTTCGAGTTATGAGCGAAATCGAAAAGTAGAAAGAAAAATCGGACAACCACTTAAGAGAATAATAATAATAATAATAATAATTATTATCATTATTATTATTTTTTGTAGTAGTAGTAGTAGTATAGAAAATGGGATCTACAAACGGGAGAAGAAAACGGTACCAATAGGACAGAAAAGAGAAAACGGAATAAGAAATGGACTGGTGAGCTGCAGAAATTTGCTTAATATGCACAGGAATCTAAAAATAATCCATTTCTTTCGGAGGAAGTTCAAGAAGTTTTGAAGAAAAAGAAGAGCAAAGGGTTAGTGGAAAGTTTGATTGTCTGAGGAACTTTTATAAACAATCGTGACTCGAGAGAGAGCGAGAGAGAGAGAGAGAGAGAGAGAGAGAGAGAGAGAGAGAGAGAGAGAGAGAGAGAGAGAGAGAGAGAGAGAGAGAGAGAGAGAGAGAGAGAGAGAGAGAGAGAGGGAGGGAGGGAGAGACCGCGTTAAGGAAAACCTTCACAAATTTGCATAATGAAGAAGCACAAACATGAATGGCGATAATGAAGGAAGGAAGCACACAGAGAAAATACTGAATAAGGAGAAGAAATTAACAATAAATAAAAGACATATTGAAGGAGGAAGAGTGAGGATAAACTAATGTGAAAATAATTAAAAGAGAAGTCTGAGGTGTTAGACAGTTAGAGGATGAGGAGGAGGAGAATGAAGATAAGGAGGAGGAGGAGAAGAGGAGAGGAGAAGTAGTGGCAGATGATGAGGGAAGATGAGTTAAACGAGGAATAAAAGCTGGAGGAAAACCTTAGGAGGAGGAAGGTAAGGAGAGAAGGTACAAGGAGGAGGAGAAGAAGAGAATAAGAAGAAGAGAGAATTACTACCCACGCTGTTCATGGTGAAGATAAGACCATAAAAATGTCCCATGATAAAGCCAAACAGTGATATTTAGCGCTGATATATGTGAAATCTTAAAAAAAAAAAATGAAAAAAATCTTCGTCAGTTATATATGAAAATAAAAAAAAGTTGCTCGTGAGGGCAAGTAAACCATCTGTTCCCACCTGGGACAGATGGAACACTATCACATCGATAATTGTTTATGAAGGAGCTGGGAATTCAACTTGGGCACTGATTAACTGATATTTTTTTCCCTCGTGAGAAGTACTAACTCAAATTTGTCCATTATTTTTGTTCACCTAGCGGATATTTTGAGTAATATTCGTATGATAGACTGAATTATTATTAAAGATTCTCCGGTATTCTCCCGGCCCGGGCCTCTTCCAAGTGATGGCCCGGCCTTGGCTCCGTCTTGGGAGTGTCTGAGACCTAAGTCTCCCATGGGAGGAGGCACAAGTACCCCCTCATCTTTGGGACCAACTGTCCCCAGGCCTAGCCACATGCTAGGCCTCTCTGGTCTGCCATCCCCGCCCCAAGGGGGCTAATGGGAATGAGAGGCTTGTGAGCTGCAAGCTCCGGCTCAGGCACCTACCCTACCCTAGAAGGGCTGGGCATGGTGTCGATCCGATAGACTGAACATGATGTTAGTGAGAACATAAAGAATATCCTTCAAAATGTTCACCTTTGGCTTTCATATGCCATGAGGAAATGAAAGAAAACGTAAAAAAAAAGTTACTTAAAGATATTATTTATCTATTTTTGGTTTTTAAATGATTAAATGACAATTATATACATATTAAATATTTTTTAAATATTTTAAAGATGAGTTTTAAAGTTTTGTTTGTGTCGCCCTCTCAAGGTCTTACACATTCACACATGTTTCATTGTCACTCATTGTTTCATGTTTGTTATCATTGTATTTTATTTTCTCTTTATGTATATCAGGCACATGTAGAATGTTAAGATCCGAGATCTGGGTACATCACCTATGAATTGGAAAAGCTGTAGACAATGTGCAAATATTAAATTATCACCACTGTAAGCAAGGCTCCAACTCTTATGAGTACTTTATGCAAGTACTTAACTTGGAATTAGTGGAGCACATTGCGTTTCACACAAACATCTGCACAACAGCGAGTTGTCTCTGCATAATATTTAATTTGACTGTTACTCGATGTTCTCATTCATTGGAATCCTGTTGATTATGGGAATTAGACAGACTCCATCGCCAGATCATTACCGAGGCCAGAAATGTTGAGTTCCTCAAGTTGATAAGGTGATGCTTAGCGAGAGATTCAAGTTTATTCGAAATCTCTTGTACCTCAGTGACAACATCCATTTAGTGGACACTGATGTAACTACATTGCTCATGACTCATGAAATCGTGCCCGTCTGTGGTATGTTTTTTTTTTTTTTACATTGCTCATGAAAGTTCCAAACTTCCCTCTGCAGTCAATCGATCAATTCATGGTTTCTTGTAAAGGTATTTGTGCTGGTAACTTGAGGCAATGCATAAAAATCTAGCCATATCAATGGGGCTTCAATCGTTTTTAAAGATGGCTTTGTAACACGATCATGTACGAGGGTGACAACCTTTGGTGTGAATGGAACCAAGATGACAGCTAAGGAGCAAGGAACGACTGTCATCTCTAAAACTATCATTGCTTTGACTGAAACTCTCCCCTAGTCAGGAAAGTCAGCTGTTTATGTTGACAACTGTTACTAGCATCGCCTTGTTACGTACCTGAAGCATAACTGCAAATGCAGATATGTAGGTACAACAAGGCATAAACGAATTCGTGATCACCCCTGTAGGATGGCAAGATGAACTAACCCAAGGTGATGAGAAGATCACTGACCGACCCTCAGCTGATGTAGTCTTGGTACTGAAGCGGAAAATAAATAGTCCCTATTCTATTTTCTGATGCTGTGATCGAACCACCCCATCTCCAATGTCCTCAGGTATGATGTTTGTCAAGATGAAATTGGAGGTCTCTCGCCCTAGTGTCATCAAAACGTACAACTTTAACATGGGTGGCATTGAATAAAATGTGACATGCTCACCGGTCTCCACAAGTCTTCAGTGACGGACAGATGACATGTTCGGCTTATTACCAATGTGCTTGACCTCTGTTTTTGCAACTTTTAATTCCTGTGCAAAAGAGATTGTACCTCCCTCCAAGTTGATCACGAGTTACTTAAAGAATTCAGAATAAATATTGTATACATCTACAAGTGCAAGATCTGAGAAGCCACCCGGGCCATGCAGACTCCTATTGGAAGGTCCTCTTTCTATTGTTTCACCAATACCGAGGAAATGGCAAAAAATTTCCTTGCCTCCAAATTCCATCAGGCTCCACTGTTGCCTGCTCCAGTCTTCACCGAGGACAGGCACACCTGTAAATTCTGCTCCACAACTGAAGACATAACATCGATCCAGGTGGATGTTGCAGTGTCTGATAGTTATTTGCCTATGGGACACTAGCAATTGCTTAATCGCCATCAAGAGGAGTCATATACAGTTCTATAAATTGTTCTCAGTAGGTATTATGCTTGTACTTATATAATATTTTCATTACAAAAACAAAATATGTGTTTACGTGATAAAACTGAAAGCTTTTTTTTCTTTTAATTTTATTTTAACATCTTTTATTAATTACATGTTTCGTATTTATTATCCCCGTACGGGTTTAGCTTGATTTCTCGACATCTAGCCATTACGAGTTACACCTAAAATCCCCTATAGATCCATGACTATAACCTCAAGTCCCAAAAGTTTCTCCAGAAGAAAAAAACGTCTTAGGAAAGCTTAAAGATTAAACTGTGATAAGGACTCGAAAATCCCGTCTCGAACTCTACAGTGAAGCGCTGGAGGGTTAATTAAGTCAGCAGTTAATTGTGGGTTAATAAGGCGATTATCGTGAATCCCGTGAAATGAAGCAGACGTAGGCCAGAAAACTATAAAAAAATCACCTCATAGGAAAACTAATAATGTCAGGATTATCCTCAGATCCAAAAACCAGAAAATTCTATAGACACCCACTGAGATGAATTTGAATCTGGTAGGATCACAGGGGCATCTACAACGAAGTTTGGGCATCAAATAACGAGCTCGTTAAGCCGATCTGAAGATCGTTCGGGTGTACTGGGTTGAGGGGAGGAAGGAGTAGACAGGAACTGGAGAAGAGGAGAGTTGGAGGAGATTTGGGTTGGGGAGGGGAAAGGAGTGGGTTAGTGAAATGAGGGAAAGGGGAGCGGTAGGAGGATAGCGAAAAGGGAAACAGGGAATGGGGGTTGCGAAGAGAGGGGCAGAGGAATGGTGAAGAGGGGAAAAACCGAGAGGGTGATTTGGGTAGTCAGTGGCGACGGGGTTGGTGGACAAAGTGTGCTAAGAACGGAGGTTTGCGAGGGGGAAAAGGTGGGATGTTAAGGATAGTAGGTGAGAGAAGATGGGTTTGGGAGAATGGGTGTAGGAGAGAGGGTTTGAGAGAGTGGGTTTAAGAGAGAAGGGGGTTGGGCGGCAGCGGCGGGGTTTCGGAGAGGGAGCAGCAGGATCGTCACTGCACCATCAAAGAGTTGTGTCAACATGGGAGGAACACATGAAAGGAGACTTGTTAAACTGAATAACCACAGTGCACTCACGCTCGCTGGGGTGCGCGCGCGCGCCCAAGCATCAGAGATTGGGACTCAAACCTGACCTCTCATGTTTAAATACAAGTTAATGAGCATCTGAGCCCCACGAGGTGTTTCACAGATGAAAGCTCACCTCCGCAGCTCTAATCAAGGCTTAAATAAGCTCCGTAAACAGCCCAGAGAGGCGACTAATATTGTATATTAAAACGACCGTAATAATGGCAAACTCTGACGCAAATGGTAGACAAATTTTACCCACGAATGTGAGGCATAATATTTTTTTTTGTAATGTTGACGAAGATAACACAAATTATTGCAGTGTTAACGAAGATAACACAAATTATTCCAATGTTGGCGAAGATAACACAAATTATTGCAGTGTTAACGAAGATAACACAAATTATTGCAGTGTTAACGAAGATAACACAAATTATTGCAGTGTTAACGAAGATAACACAAATTATTGCAGTGTTAACGAAGATAACACAAATTATTGCAGTGTTAACGAAGATAACACAAATTATTGCAGTGTTGACGAATATAACACAAATTATTGCAGTGTTAACGAAGATAACACAAATTATTGCAGTGTTAACGAAGATAACACAAATTATTGCAGTGTTAACGAAGATAACACAAATTATTGCAGTGTTAACGAAGATAACACAAATTATTGCAGTGTTGACGAATATAACACAAATTATTGCAGTGTTAACGAAGATAACACAAATTATTGCAGTGTCCAAGAAGATAACACAAATTATTGCAGTGTTAACGAAGATAACACAAATTATTCCAATGTTGGCGAAGATAACACAAATTATTGCAGTGTTAACGAAGATAACACAAATTATTGCAGTGTTAACGAAGATAACACAAATTATTGCAGTGTCCAAGAAGATAACACAAATTATTGCAGTGTCCAAGAAGATAACACAAATTATTGCAGTGTTAACGAAGATAACACAAATTATTGCAGTGTTAACGAAGATAACACAAATTATTGCAGTGTTAACGAAGATAACACAAATTATTGCAGTGTTAACGAAGATAACACAAATTATTGCAGTGTCCAAGAAGATAACACAAATTATTCCAATGTTGGCGAAGATAACACAAATTATTCCAATGTTGGCGAAGATAACAATTTTTTTTTTGCAGTATTGACGAAGATAACACAAATTATTGCAGTGTTAACGAAGATAACTCCCAGTTTAGTGTTATATTAATGATGCACAATAACGACGAGGAGGTGAGTAAGGCAACGTACGATGATCTCAAAATTCGATACCATAGAACTGAACCGACTTCCGTCATGGCTGGAGGGACAGAACAATTCCATCTTTCCTCGAACTCTCTCCTGTATTATAGTTGCCTCCACATTCGACTGAAGAAACCTGTTGTACAGACGAACGATTTTTTTAAGGAAGACGCGAAAGTGTTGCCAGTGTGTGTTATTCGTCTCTCTCAGAGTGTTGCCATGATGACAAGAGTTGCCTCAGATAACTGCAACGATGACAGAGATAACTCGAATTACTGCAATGATATCTCCGAATTTATTGCAATGTTGAAGTTAAGTCAGTTTATTAAAATGATGATAATGATAACTCATTATTACAGTAATGAAAATGATAACTTATATTACTATAAAAATATTAATAAAAATAAAAATAAAAATAACAATAACACAATAATAACAATATCAATAATAATAATAATAATAATAATAATAATAATAATAATAATAATAATAATAATAATTTTAATAATAATAATATATTTAACGACCCCCTGTGGTTATTTTGAATAATAATAATAATAATAATAAAAATAATAATAATAATAATAATAATAATAATAATAATAATAATAATAATAATAAAAATAATAATAATTATTATTATTATTATATACAAGGGAAGAGCTAAACAAGTATATCCTACTGCGCCAGGGGGACAGGAACTAAACAGAAATGATCCGAGGAAGAGGAGCGTAGCTCTTCACCAGCATCCAGGTGCCTCTCTTCCCTCCCCCTTGAGTGAAAGTGAAAGTGAGAGAAATGAAAGTGAGAGAAAATAAAACAATATGAGTGAGGGAAAGTGAGAGAAAATGAGGGAAAGTGAGAGTATGGAAGAAAGAAAAATGGGAGAAAGTTAAAAAAAATGGGAGACAATGAAAAAATAGAAGTGAGAAAAATAAGGAAAAGGAGAAAATGAAAGAGAACATGAGATAAAGTGAGAGAAAATCAGAAGCAATCATGTCAGTTTAAAATGATAATGTGAAACGAGACTCCAACTTACTGTCCCCTGGAGAGGGGCTCTTGATTCAAGGACCAGGAGCTGTTCTGCCCTTCCTTGAATCGAAAGCGATTCCCCCATCTCTGTTTTAGAGAGAGAGAGAGAGAGAGAGAGAGAGAGAGAGAGAGAGAGAGAGAGAGAGAGAGAGAGAGAGAGAGAGAGAGAGAGAGAGAGAGAGAGAGAGAGAGAGAGAGAGTGAGTGAGAGTGAGAGAGAAAGATAGTACAGAGGAAACGGAACCCTTGGGTAGCTTTAGGTAGAGGTCGTTTTGATAAGGACCTGCCTCGTATGGGCCAGTAGGCCTTCTGCAGGGTTCCTACATTCTTATGTTCTTATGTTCTTGCAACAATATCATAACACAAGAAACCATACAGTAAGTAAAATCTAGAGACAAGGAACCTTGCAACAAGTAGCATCTTGAGACAAGGAACCTTGCAACAAGTAGCATCTTGAGACAAGGAACCTTGCAACAAGTAACATCTTGAGAAAAGGAACCTTGCAACAAGTAAAATTTTGAGACAAGGAACTTTGCAACAAGTAACATCTTGAGATAAGGAACTTTGCAACAAGTAACATCTTGAGACAAGGAACCTTGCAACAAGTAGCATCTTGAGACAAGGAACCTTTCAACAAGTAACATCTTGAGACAAGGAACCTTGCAACAAGTAACATCTTGAGACAAGGAACCTTGCAACAACTAACATCTTGAGATAAGGAACCTTGCAACAAGTAACATCTTGAGATAAGGAACCTTGCAACAAGTAACATCTTGAGACAAGGAACCTTGCAACAACTAACATCTTGAGATAAGGAACCTTGCAACAAGTAACATCTTGAGAAAAGGAACCTTGAAACAAGTAACATTTTGAGACAAGGAACTTTGCAACAAGTAACATCTTGAGATAAGGAACTTTGCAACAAGTAACATCTTGAGACAAGGAACCTTGCAACAAGTAGTATCTTGAGACAAGGAATCTTGCAACAAGTAACATCTTGAGACAAGGAACTTTGCAACAAGTAACATCTTGAGACAAGGAACCTTGCAACAAGTAACATCTTGAGACAAGGAACCTTGCAACAAGTAACATCTTGAGACAAGGAACCTTGCAACAAGTAACATCTTGAGAAAAGGAACCTTGCAACAAGTAAAATTTTGAGACAAGGAACTTTGCAACAAGTAACATCTTGAGATAAGGAACTTTGCAACAAGTAACATCTTGAGACAAGGAACCTTGCAACAAGTAGCATCTTGAGACAAGGAACCTTTCAACAAGTAACATCTTGAGACAAGGAACCTTGCAACAAGTAACATCTTGAGATAAGGAACCTTGCAACAAGTAACATCTTGAGAAAAGGAACCTTGCAACAAGTAACATTTTGAGACAAGGAACTTTGCAACAAGTAACATCTTGAGATAAGGAACTTTGCAACAAGTAACATCTTGAGACAAGGAACCTTGCAACAAGTAACATCTTGAGACAAGTAACCTTGCAACAAGTAACATCTTGAGACAAGGAACCTTGCAACAAGTAACATCTTGAGACAAGGAACCTTGCAACAAGTAACATCTTGAGACAAGGAACCTTGCAACAAGTAACATCTTGAGACAAGGAACCTTGCAACAAGTAACATATTGAGACAAGGAACCTTGCAACAAGTAACAACTTGAGACAAGTAACCTTGCAACAAGTAACATCTTGAGACAAGGAACCTTGCAACAAGTAACATCTTGAGACAAGGAACCTTGCAGCAAGTAACATCTTGAGACAAGGAACCTTGCAACAAGTAACATCTTGAGACAAGGAACCTTGCAACAAGTAACATCTTGAGATAAGGAACTTTGAAACAAGTAACATCTTGAGACAAGGAACCTTGCAACAAGTAGCATCTTGAGACAAGGAACCTTTCAACAAGTAACATCTTGAGACAAGGAACCTTGCAACAAGTAACATCTTGAGATAAGGAACCTTGCAACAAGTAACATCTTGAGAAAAGGAACCTTGCAACAAGTAACATCTGGAGAAAAGGAACCTTGCAACAAGTAAAATTTTGAGACAAGGAACTTTGCAACAAGTAACATCTTGAGATAAGGAACTTTGCAACAAGTAACATCTTGAGACAAGGAACCTTGCAACAAGTAGCATCTTGAGACAAGGAACCTTTCAACAAGTAACATCTTGAGACAAGGAACCTTGCAACAAGTAACATCTTGAGATAAGGAACCTTGCAACAAGTAACATCTTGAGAAAAGGAACCTTGCAACAAGTAACATTTTGAGACAAGGAACTTTGCAACAAGTAACATCTTGAGATAAGGAACTTTGCAACAAGTAACATCTTGAGACAAGGAACCTTGCAACAAGTAACATCTTGAGACAAGTAACCTTGCAACAAGTAACATCTTGAGACAAGGAACCTTGCAACAAGTAACATCTTGAGACAAGGAACCTTGCAACAAGTAAAATCTTGAGACAAGGAACCTTGCAACAAGTAACATCTTGAGACAAGGAACCTTGCAACAAGTAACATCTTGAGACAAGGAACCTTGCAATAAGTAACATCTTGAGACAAGTAACCTTGCAACAAGTAACATCTTGAGACAAGGAACCTTGCAACAAGTAACATCTTGAGACAAGGAACCTTGCAGCAAGTAACATCTTGAGACAAGGAACCTTGCAACAAGTAACATCTTGAGATAAGGAACCTTGCAACAAGTAACATCTTGAGAAAAGGAACCTTGCAACAAGTAACATTTTGAGACAAGGAACTTTGCAACAAGTAACATCTTGAGATAAGGAACTTTGCAACAAGTAACATCTTGAGACAAGGAACCTTGCAACAAGTAACATCTTGAGACAAGTAACCTTGCAACAAGTAACATCTTGAGACAAGGAACCTTGCAACAAGTAACATCTTGAGACAAGGAACCTTGCAACAAGTAACATCTTGAGACAAGGAACCTTGCAACAAGTAACATCTTGAGACATGGAACCTTGCAACAAGTAACATCTTGAGACAAGGAACCTTGCAACAAGTAACATCTTGAGACAAGTAACCTTGCAACAAGTAACATCTTGAGACAAGGAACCTTGCAACAAGTAACATCTTGAGACAAGGAACCTTGCAGCAAGTAACATCTTGAGACAAGGAACCTTGCAACAAGTAACATCTTGAGACAAGGAACCTTGCAACAAGTAACATCTTGAGACAAGGAACCTTGCAACAAGTAACATCTTGAGACAAGTAACCTTGCAACAAGTAACATCTTGAGACAAGGAACCTTGCAACAAGTAACATTTTGAGACAAGGAACTTTGCAACAAGTAGCATCTTGAGACAAGGAATTTTGCAACAAGTTGCATCTTGAGATAAGGAACTTTGCAATATGTAACATCTTGAGACACGAAACTTTGCAACAAGTAACGACTTGAGACAGGAAACATTGCAAAAAGTAATATCTTGAGATAAGGAACTTTGCAACAAGTAACATCTTGAGATAAGGAACTTTGCAACAAGTAACATCTTGAGATAAGGAACTTTGCAACAAGTAACATCTTGAGATAAGGAACTTTGCAACAAGTAACATCATAAGTCAAGGAACCCTTGCAACAAGCAACATCTTGAGACAAGGAACTTTGCAACAAGTAACATCTTGAGATAAGGAACTTTGCAACAAGTAACATCTTGAGACAAGGAACCTTGCAACAAGTAGTATCTTGAGACAAGGAATCTTGCAACAAGTAACATCTTGAGACAAGGAACTTTGCAACAAGTAGCATCTTGAGACAAGGAACCTTGCAACAAGTAACATCTTGAGACAAGGAACCTTGCAACAAGTAACATCTTGAGACAAGGAACCTTGCAACAAGTAACATCTTGAGAAAAGGAACCTTGCAACAAGTAAAATTTTGAGACAAGGAACTTTGCAACAAGTAACATCTTGAGATAAGGAACTTTGCAACAAGTAACATCTTGAGACAAGGAACCTTGCAACAAGTAGCATCTTGAGACAAGGAACCTTTCAACAAGTAACATCTTGAGACAAGGAACCTTGCAACAAGTAACATCTTGAGATAAGGAACCTTGCAACAAGTAACATCTTGAGAAAAGGAACCTTGCAACAAGTAACATTTTGAGACAAGGAACTTTGCAACAAGTAACATCTTGAGATAAGGAACTTTGCAACAAGTAACATCTTGAGACAAGGAACCTTGCAACAAGTAACATCTTGAGACAAGTAACCTTGCAACAAGTAACATCTTGAGACAAGGAACCTTGCAACAAGTAACATCTTGAGACAAGGAACCTTGCAACAAGTAACATCTTGAGACCAGGAACCTTGCAACAAGTAACATCTTGAGACAAGGAACCTTGCAACAAGTAACATATTGAGACAAGGAACCTTGCAACAAGTAACAACTTGAGACAAGTAACCTTGCAACAAGTAACATCTTGAGACAAGGAACCTTGCAACAAGTAACATCTTGAGACAAGGAACCTTGCAGCAAGTAACATCTTGAGACAAGGAACCTTGCAACAAGTAACATCTTGAGACAAGGAACCTTGCAACAAGTAACATCTTGAGATAAGGAACTTTGCAACAAGTAACATCTTGAGACAAGGAACCTTGCAACAAGTAGCATCTTGAGACAAGGAACCTTTCAACAAGTAACATCTGGAGACAAGGAACCTTGCAACAAGTAACATCTTGAGATAAGGAACCTTGCAACAAGTAACATCTTGAGAAAAGGAACCTTGCAACAAGTAACATCTTGAGAAAAGGAACCTTGCAACAAGTAAAATTTTGAGACAAGGAACTTTGCAACAAGTAACATCTTGAGATAAGGAACTTTGCAACAAGTAACATCTTGAGACAAGGAACCTTGCAACAAGTAGCATCTTGAGACAAGGAACCTTTCAACAAGTAACATCTTGAGACAAGGAACCTTGCAACAAGTAACATCTTGAGATAAGGAACCTTGCAACAAGTAACATCTTGAGAAAAGGAACCTTGCAACAAGTAACATTTTGAGACAAGGAACTTTGCAACAAGTAACATCTTGAGATAAGGAACTTTGCAACAAGTAACATCTTGAGACAAGGAACCTTGCAACAAGTAACATCTTGAGACAAGTAACCTTGCAACAAGTAACATCTTGAGACAAGGAACCTTGCAACAAGTAACATCTTGAGACAAGGAACCTTGCAACAAGTAACATCTCGAGACAAGGAACCTTGCAACAAGTAACATCTTGAGACAAGGAACCTTGCAACAAGTAACATCTTGAGACAAGGAACCTTGCAACAAGTAACATCTTGAGACAAGTAACCTTGCAACAAGTAACATCTTGAGACAAGGAACCTTGCAACAAGTAACATCTTGAGACAAGGAACCTTGCAGCAAGTAACATCTTGAGACAAGGAACCTTGCAACAAGTAACATCTTGAGATAAGGAACCTTGCAACAAGTAACATCTTGAGAAAAGGAACCTTGCAACAAGTAACATTTTGAGACAAGGAACTTTGCAACAAGTAACATCTTGAGATAAGGAACTTTGCAACAAGTAACATCTTGAGACAAGGAACCTTGCAACAAGTAACATCTTGAGACAAGTAACCTTGCAACAAGTAACATCTTGAGACAAGGAACCTTGCAACAAGTAACATCTTGAGACAAGGAACCTTGCAACAAGTAACATCTTGAGACAAGGAACCTTGCAACAAGTAACATCTTGAGACAAGGAACCTTGCAACAAGTAACATCTTGAGACAAGGAACCTTGCAACAAGTAACATCTTGAGACAAGTAACCTTGCAACAAGTAACATCTTGAGACAAGGAACCTTGCAACAAGTAACATCTTGAGACAAGGAACCTTGCAGCAAGTAACATCTTGAGACAAGGAACCTTGCAACAAGTAACATCTTGAGACAAGGAACCTTGCAACAAGTAACATCTTGAGACAAGGAACCTTGCAACAAGTAACATCTTGAGACAAGTAACCTTGCAACAAGTAACATCTTGAGACAAGGAACCTTGCAACAAGTAACATTTTGAGACAAGGAACTTTGCAACAAGTAGCATCTTGAGACAAGGAATTTTGCAACAAGTTGCATCTTGAGATAAGGAACTTTGCAATATGTAACATCTTGAGACACGAAACTTTGCAACAAGTAACGACTTGAGACAGGAAACATTGCAAAAAGTAATATCTTGAGATAAGGAACTTTGCAACAAGTAACATCTTGAGATAAGGAACTTTGCAACAAGTAACATCTTGAGATAAGGAACTTTGCAACAAGTAACATCTTGAGATAAGGAACTTTGCAACAAGTAACATCATAAGTCAAGGAACCCTTGCAACAAGCAACATCTTGAGACAAGGAACTTTGCAACAAGTAACATCTTGAGATAAGGAACTTTGCAACAAGTAACATCTTGAGACAAGGAACCTTGCAACAAGTAGTATCTTGAGACAAGGAATCTTGCAACAAGTAACATCTTGAGACAAGGAACTTTGCAACAAGTAGCATCTTGAGACAAGGAACCTTGCAACAAGTAACATCTTGAGACAAGGAACCTTGCAACAAGTAACATCTTGAGACAAGGAACCTTGCAACAAGTAACATCTTGAGAAAAGGAACCTTGCAACAAGTAAAATTTTGAGACAAGGAACTTTGCAACAAGTAACATCTTGAGATAAGGAACTTTGCAACAAGTAACATCTTGAGACAAGGAACCTTGCAACAAGTAGCATCTTGAGACAAGGAACCTTTCAACAAGTAACATCTTGAGACAAGGAACCTTGCAACAAGTAACATCTTGAGATAAGGAACCTTGCAACAAGTAACATCTTGAGAAAAGGAACCTTGCAACAAGTAACATTTTGAGACAAGGAACTTTGCAACAAGTAACATCTTGAGATAAGGAACTTTGCAACAAGTAACATCTTGAGACAAGGAACCTTGCAACAAGTAACATCTTGAGACAAGTAACCTTGCAACAAGTAACATCTTGAGACAAGGAACCTTGCAACAAGTAACATCTTGAGACAAGGAACCTTGCAACAAGTAACATCTTGAGACAAGGAACCTTGCAACAAGTAACATCTTGAGACAAGGAACCTTGCAACAAGTAACATATTGAGACAAGGAACCTTGCAACAAGTAACAACTTGAGACAAGTAACCTTGCAACAAGTAACATCTTGAGACAAGGAACCTTGCAACAAGTAACATCTTGAAACAAGGAACCTTGCAGCAAGTAACATCTTGAGACAAGGAACCTTGCAACAAGTAACATCTTGAGACAAGGAACCTTGCAACAAGTAACATCTTGAGATAAGGAACTTTGCAACAAGTAACATCTTGAGACAAGGAACCTTGCAACAAGTAGCATCTTGAGACAAGGAACCTTTCAACAAGTAACATCTTGAGACAAGGAACCTTGCAACAAGTAACATCTTGAGATAAGGAACCTTGCAACAAGTAACATCTTGAGAAAAGGAACCTTGCAACAAGTAACATCTTGAGAAAAGGAACCTTGCAACAAGTAAAATTTTGAGACAAGGAACTTTGCAACAAGTAACATCTTGAGATAAGGAACTTTGCAACAAGTAACATCTTGAGACAAGGAACCTTGCAACAAGTAGCATCTTGAGACAAGGAACCTTTCAACAAGTAACATCTTGAGACAAGGAACCTTGCAACAAGTAACATCTTGAGATAAGGAACCTTGCAACAAGTAACATCTTGAGAAAAGGAACCTTGCAACAAGTAACATTTTGAGACAAGGAACTTTGCAACAAGTAACATCTTGAGATAAGGAACTTTGCAACAAGTAACATCTTGAGACAAGGAACCTTGCAACAAGTAACATCTTGAGACAAGTAACCTTGCAACAAGTAACATCTTGAGACAAGGAACCTTGCAACAAGTAACATCTTGAGACAAGGAACCTTGCAACAAGTAACATCTTGAGACAAGGAACCTTGCAACAAGTAACATCTTGAGACAAGGAACCTTGCAACAAGTAACATCTTGAGACAAGGAACCTTGCAACAAGTAACATCTTGAGACAAGTAACCTTGCAACAAGTAACATCTTGAGACAAGGAACCTTGCAACAAGTAACATCTTGAGACAAGGAACCTTGCAGCAAGTAACATCTTGAGACAAGGAACCTTGCAACAAGTAACATCTTGAGATAAGGAACCTTGCAACAAGTAACATCTTGAGAAAAGGAACCTTGCAACAAGTAACATTTTGAGACAAGGAACTTTGCAACAAGTAACATCTTGAGATAAGGAACTTTGCAACAAGTAACATCTTGAGACAAGGAACCTTGCAACAAGTAACATCTTGAGACAAGTAACCTTGCAACAAGTAACATCTTGAGACAAGGAACCTTGCAACAAGTAACATCTTGAGACAAGGAACCTTGCAACAAGTAACATCTTGAGACAAGGAACCTTGCAACAAGTAACATCTTGAGACAAGGAACCTTGCAACAAGTAACATCTTGAGACAAGGAACCTTGCAACAAGTAACATCTTGAGACAAGTAACCTTGCAACAAGTAACATCTTGAGACAAGGAACCTTGCAACAAGTAACATCTTGAGACAAGGAACCTTGCAGCAAGTAACATCTTGAGACAAGGAACCTTGCAACAAGTAACATCTTGAGACAAGGAACCTTGCAACAAGTAACATCTTGAGACAAGGAACCTTGCAACAAGTAACATCTTGAGACAAGTAACCTTGCAACAAGTAACATCTTGAGACAAGGAACCTTGCAACAAGTAACATTTTGAGACAAGGAACTTTGCAACAAGTAGCATCTTGAGACAAGGAATTTTGCAACAAGTTGCATCTTGAGATAAGGAACTTTGCAATATGTAACATCTTGAGACACGAAACTTTGCAACAAGTAACGACTTGAGACAGGAAACATTGCAAAAAGTAATATCTTGAGATAAGGAACTTTGCAACAAGTAACATCTTGAGATAAGGAACTTTGCAACAAGTAACATCTTGAGATAAGGAACTTTGCAACAAGTAACATCTTGAGATAAGGAACTTTGCAACAAGTAACATCATAAGTCAAGGAACCCTTGCAACAAGCAACATCTTGAGACAAGGAACTTTGCAACAAGTAACATCTTGAGATAAGGAACTTTGCAACAAGTAACATCATAAGTCAAGGACCCTTGCAACAAGCAACATCTTGAGACAAGGAACTTTGCAACAAGTAACATCTTGAGATAAGGAACTTTGCAACAAGTAACATCTTGAGATAAAGAACTTTGCAACAAGTAACAGCATAAGTCAAGGAACCCTTGCAACAAGCAACATCTTGAGACAGGGAACTTTGCAACAAAACAAACACGGGCTCAAACTGAGCGCAAACCCTGCAGTGAAAATTAGAGGTTGGACTCAGACACTCAGTGAGGAGGCAGAGCACGCCACGCTGCTTCTTGTATGCTCAACATACACATAATTTTCTTGGTGGGCCGTGTTAAGTGCGTGGGGGAGAGTGTGTTGGGAGGTGGAGGTGAGTGCGTGGGGAAGAGTGTGTTGGGAGGTGGAGGTGAGCGTGTGGGGGAGAGTGTGTTGGGAGGTGGAGGTGAGTGCGTGGGGCAGTGTGTTTGGAGGTGAAGGTGAGCGCGTGGGGGAGAGTGTGTTGGGAGGTGGAGGTGAGTGCGTGTTGGGGAGTGTGATGGGAGGTGAATGCGCGGGATAGTGTGTGATAGGTGGGGGTGGCATGCTTTTCGGAGGGTGAGGGGTGTTTAGTGGGTGGGGAAGGGTGTAATTTGGGTGTGGGTGTTGGGTGGGTGAGGATGGGGTTATGAAGGGATAAGATGTTGATTGAAGGGTTGGATGAGGGAGGGTGGTTTAATGGAGTGGTGTTGAACACACACACACACACACACACACATGTGGTTCTGAGTTTTGACTATATAGTAGAGTTACAAGTGGAGAAGGTAACAGGAACTGAAGGGGACAGGCCAAACTATAAAAGGGGGGACTACACAGGTATGAGAAACTTCCTGCAGGAGGTTCAGTGGGACAGAGAAATGGTAGGAAAATCAGTAAACGAGATGATGGAATACGTGGCAACAAAGTGCAAGGAGAGTAAGACACATGTGCAACATCTGGGTATCTTTATTGTAGACGTTTCGCCATCCAGTGGCTTTATCAATACAAATTCTAGGACATAACTTGAAGACAGTAGAACTATGTACAGAAGATGAGGTAATCAGTCCCTCAACCTAGGAGTAGGTGCAAACAGCACCATAGTGCTGCTTGCACCTACTCCTAGGTTGAGGGACTGATTACCTCATCTTCTGTACATAGTTCTACTGTCTTCAAGTTATGTCCTAGAATTTGTATTGATAAAGCCACTGGATGGCGAAACGTCTACAATAAAGATACCCAGATGTTGCACATGTGTCTTACTCTCATCTTGTCGGTATTATATACCATTCGTACACAAAGTGCAAGGAGGCAGAGGAAAGTTTTGTTCCCAAGGGAAACAGAAATAATAGGAAGATCAAAACGAGTCCTTGGTTTACCCGAAGGTGTAGGGAGGCAAAAACTAAGTGCAACAGAGAATGGAAAAGGTACAGGAGGCATAGGACCCAGGAAAACAAGGAGATTAGTAGAAGAGCCAGAAACGAGTATGCGCAGATAAGGAGGGAGGCCCAGCGACAGTATGAAAACGACATTGCATCGAAAGTCAAATCTGACCCGAAACTGCTGTATAGCCACATTAGGAGGAAGACAACAGTCAAGGACCAGGTGATAAGGCTGAGGAAAGAAGGTGGAGAACTCACAAGAAACGATCAAGAGGTATGTGAGGAGCTCAACACGAGATTTAAGGAAGTATTTACAGTAGAGACAGGAAGGACTCTGGGGGGACAGACCAGATGGGGACACCAACAAGGAATACACCAACAAGTGTTGGACGACATACATACAGATGAGGAGGAGGTGAAGAAACTGCTAAGGGACATCGATACCTCAAAGGCAATGGGACCGGACAACATCTCTCCATGGGTCCTTAGAGAGGGAGCAGATATGTTGTGCGTACCACTTACCACAATCTTCAACACATCCCTGGAAACTGGGCAACTACCTGAGGTATGGAAGACGGCAAATGTAGTTCCCATTTTCAAAAAAGGAGACAGAAAAGAGGCACTAAACTATAGACCTGTGTCATTGACGTGTATAGTATGCAAAATTATGGAGAAGATTATCAGGAGGAGAGTGGTGGAGCACCTGGAACGGAACAGGAGTATAAATGCCAACCAGCAAGGATTCACGGAAGGCAAATCCTGTGTCACAAACCTTCTGGAGTTTTATGATAAAATAACAGAAGTAAGACAAGAGAGAGAGGGGTGGGTTGATTGCATCTTCTTGGACTGCAAGAAGGCCTTTGACACAGTTCCTCACAAGAGATTAGTGCAGAAGCTAGAGCATCAGGCGCATATAACAGGAAGGGCACTGCAATGGATCAGAGAATACCTGACAGGGAGGCAACAACGAGTCATGGTACGTAATGATGTATCACAGTGGGCACCTGTGACGAGCGGGGTCCCACAGGGGTCGGTCCTAGGACCAGTGCTATTTTTGGTATATGTGAACGACATGACGGAAGGGTTAGACTCAGAAGTGTCCCTGTTTGCAGACGATGTGAAGTTAATGAGGAGAATTAAATCTGATGAGGACCAGGCAGGACTTCAAAGAGACCTGGACAGACTGGACACCTGGTCCAGCAAATGGCTTCTCGAATTTAATCCTGCCAAATGCAAAGTCATGAAGATAGGGGAAGGGCACAGAAGCCCACAGACAGAGTATAGGCTAGGTGGCCAAAGACTGCAAACCTCACTCAAGGAGAAAGATCTTGAGGTGAGTATAACACCGAGCATGTCTCCGGAAGCACACATCAATCAGATAACTGCTGCAGCATATGGGCGCCTGGCAAACCTGAGAACAGCATTCCGACACCTTAGTAAGGAATCATTCAAGACACTGTACACCGTGTATGTCAGGCCCATACTGGAGTATGCAGCACCTGTTTGGAACCCGCACTTGATAAAGCACGTCAAGAAACTAGAGAAAGTACAAAGGTTTGCAACAAGGTTAGTTCCAGAGCTAAGGGGAATGTCCTATGAAGAAAGATTAAGGGAAATCGGCCTGACGACACTGGAGGACAGGAGGGTCAGGGGAGACATGATAACGACATATAAAATACTGCGTGGAATAGACAAGGTGGACAAGGACAGGATGTTCCAGGGAGGGGACACAGAAACAAGAGGCCACAATTGGAAGTTGAAGACACAAATGAGTCAGAGAGATAGTAGGAAGTATTTCTTCAGTCATAGAGTTGTAAGGCAGTGGAATAGCCTAGAAAATGACGTAGTGGAGGCAGGAACCATACACAGTTTTAAGACGAGGTTTGATAAAGCTCATGGGGCGGGGAGAGAGAGGGTCTAGTAGCAACCGGTGAAGAGGCGGGGCCAGGAGCTAGGACTCGACCCCTGCAACCACAAATAGGTGAGTACAAATAGGTGAGTACACACACACACACACACACACACACACACACACACACACACACACACAGACTCTGAGGTGTCCCTGTTTGCAGATGACGTGAAGTTGATGAGAAGAATTCACTCGATCGAAGACCAGGCAGAACTACAAAGGGATCTGGACAGGCTGCAGACCTGGTCCAGCAATTGGCTCCTGGAGTTCAATCCCACCAAGTGCAAAGTCATGAAGATTGGGGAAGGGCAAAGAAGACCGCAGACGGAGTACAGTCTAGGGGGCCAGAGACTACAAACCTCACTCAAGGAAAAAGATCTTGGGGTGAGTATAACACCAGGCACATCTCCTGAAGCGCACATCAACCAAATAACAGCTGCAGCATATGGGCGCCTAGCAAACCTCAGAACAGCATTCCTACATCTTAATAAGGAATCATTCAGGACCCTGTACACCGTGTACGTTAGGCCTATATTGGAGTATGCGGCATCAGTTTGGAACCCACACCTAGCCAAGCACGTGAAGAAACTAGAGAAAGTGCAAAGGTTTGCAACAAGACTAGTCCCAGAGCTAAGAGGTATGTCCTACGAGGAGAGGTTAAGGGAAATCAACCTGACGACACTGGAGGACAGGAGAGATAGGGGGGATATGATAACGACATACAAAATACTGAGAGGAATTGACAAGGTGGACAAAGACAGGATGTTCCAGAGATTGAACACAGTAACAAGGGGACACAGTTGGAAGCTGAAGACACAGATGAATCAAAGGGATGTTAGGAAGTATTTCTTCAGCCACAGAGTAGTCAGTAAGTGGAATAGTTTGGGAAGCGATGTAGTGGAGGCAGGATCCATACATAGCTTTAAGCAGAGGTATGATAAAGCTCACGGCTCAGGGAGAGTGACCTAGTAGCGATCAGTGAAGAGGCGGGGCCAGGAGCTCGGACTCGACCCCCGCAACCTCAACTAGGTGAGTACAACTAGGTGAGTACACACACACACACACACACACACACACCTGGTCATAAACATAATGAAACTAGAGAAGATCCAGAGTTTCCTAACAAGGCTCGTGCCTTACATTGTTGTAAACTGTTCCAGCCTTGAATTTGTGAACAGTTCCAGATACTGCGTCTTGAAATATTCCAGCCACGGTATTGTTACCTATTCTTTACCTCAATTATCGTCGGAGGTTCACATTCAAACGTTAACGTTTTTTTGGACGAGCGATACCAGTGAGCATCAGTAACAGCTTTCAGGAACATCAACAACAGTTCCTTCAATATAGTGCACAGGCATGCTGGTACTGGAGTATGCAGGGCCAGCGAGGAACCCTATAATTTTTTCTTAGCAATAGTGGTGCCCCAGGAGTGTATTACTACTCAAGGAGTGTTACATTGATGGGGAAAATCCAACTATGCTTTCCCTGTAATAGACAAGTTTGTCAAACAACGAACTAATAGTATACGAGATTTCAAATGTAAAAGGTGGTACAAACTTTGCTACCATGCGACATAACTAGAAAATAATCAAGAAAATAAGTCTGATCCAGGATGTGTAGACTGAGAGATGTATATCTTTCAGCATGAATACACCGAGACTTGACTTCAGTCACTATTTTAGGAATTAAAGTAGTCTTGTCCTGTGATAAACACGTTACGCCCAGCCTTAATGACCCTCGTGTAGTCCATAGGCTTTGAGCTCCCTTAACCAACCGAACCAAGTCAGAGATAAAGAAGGAGGAACTTTATTTTCGCCAGCACGAGGAGAGGCAGCAAGAGGAGGGCTGGACTACGAAGAGGGAAGGAATGGAGGCAAACTTTATACATGAATTCATATGTAAATATGAGAAAATCCACGTGGTTTGGGATGCATCATTCAGGGTGACTGATGGCCAGACTCAAGGCCGGGAAGAGTACACACACGCTCATATTCACATACACAAACATACACATATACTTGTGTATATATATATATATATATATATATATATATATATATATATATATATATATATATATATATATATATATATATATATATATATATATATATGTATGTATATATATATATATATATATATATATATATATATATATATATATATATATATATATATATATATATATATATATGCAAAACAACCACTCTGAAAGAATAAGAAATTCAAAGCGCTTTCGTGACTACTCGCATTATCAAGGAACTATGAAAGTAAAGCATCCAAGGAAGCTATATAAGGGGTCTGGCCGGCACCTCACTATCAGATCCCACAACGGTTTAAACACCTGACGCGCGCCGACCCAACTTGGATAGGTCCTTGGCACAACTCACCTCACAAACTATTCT
>NC_091331.1:14422932-14432932 GCF_038502225.1 Cherax quadricarinatus | reverse complement strand
GAC
This sequence comes from Cherax quadricarinatus, assembly GCF_038502225.1. Taxonomy (NCBI): domain Eukaryota; kingdom Metazoa; phylum Arthropoda; class Malacostraca; order Decapoda; family Parastacidae; genus Cherax; species Cherax quadricarinatus. The sequence goes on along the minus strand of NC_091331.1, from coordinate 14,432,929 downwards.
GTTTAGGCCTGACCTAAACTAATGACTGCCTACATAATAATGATCAAGGACAGGTAGAAACGTCGCACAGTTTCCAATTTGTGAGCAGGCTGCATATCATTCCTGCCACTACATTGCAAGTTTTATTCTTTACACAATTTTAGGACCTTTAAAGTAAATTCTTCACAGATAATTCCCAGACTTTTCGAAATCATATATACAGACATATGACTTCCAGAGAAATTTTTACATGTTCTTTGCTGACACTCTGAAAATATTCGAAGGCAGTTTCAAGACCATTCACAGATTTCATTGCCATGCCGTAAACAAGTAAATAAGTGCGGAAATAGGGTAGTTGATGAGTGGAATAGCCTGCCTAGCAGGGTTATTGAAGCTAAAACCTTGGGTAGTTTCAAATTTCGGTTGGATAAATACATGAGTGAGACAGGTTGGATTTGAGTAAGACTTGCACATGAGTAAAATAGATTTATCAAAGCTTATTGCTTGGGGAGCTTTGAAAATGGGTTGGGCAAATATTCTGTTAGTGGGATGGATTTGTGTAGGACTTGCCTATTATGGGCCAACAGGCCTGATGTAGTGTTACTCCTTTCTTATGTTTTTATGTTCTTAAGTGAAATTCACGTTCACATCCACTAACTTCACAAAAAAAAGGTAGACGACTTTCACATTTACATGACATTAGCAGTTTAATAGGCGTTACAAACAGTTCCAACCTCTGAAAAGAGACTGTTACCTCGTACATCAAAGGATTCTCCATCACTAACGGGTTCCTGGAAGACATCGCCCTAATGGTGCTCACCTTAAACTTCTTTGTGTTGATGTTCCAGAGGATTTCCTTTTTCTACTGAAGGCCGTACAGCTTAGGTTGCAAGTTATTTTTTAATTTTTTTTTGCTTGAGTGACAAAAATCAAAGCGCTCAGGAGCGCTTAACAGAACGTTTCGGGTTTTCTAGCTTCTGCGAACTCTTTAAGAAGTATTTGTGTCCGATATACAATCTTGTACATGTTGCTAGGGTTCTCTTTATTTTTTTTTGTCTGATAAACAAGGCTTACGACCCAGTTCACGAACACCTAAAGTATTTATCTCGACTAATGAACATCTTTATAGGATTTTCGTGTACCCTGTGACGGAAGTCAGTCGTTAAAAAAATTGTTTTGGTATTGTTAAGCCTTGCACCTCCTAAAGACAAATATTTTCTTAGAGCAATAAGCTTTACTTATAAATACTTTAGGTATTTCACGAAAGACAAAATGTTGAGGGTAAAGAGTCAAGAGTAGTAAAGTTTTCACCAAAGGTTTTATTTTCACTCGAAGTTCAGATAAAAGAGGGAAGAGAGACCAGGGAAACCCACAGGCGACATAGCTCAATCTAGATACTGTAAGGACGTGGTTACCAGAAAAACCTGAGGATCTGGTGAGGTGGTTACCAGAACAACCTGAGGATCTGGTGACGTGGTTACCAGAACAACCTGAGGATCTGGTGACGTGATTACCAGAACAACCTGAGGAGCTGGTGACGTGGTTACCAGAAGAACCTGAGGATCTGGTGACGTGATTACCAGAACAACCTGAGGAGCTGGTGACGTGGTTACCAGAACAACCTGAGGAGCTGGTGACGTGGTAACCAGAACAACCTGAGGAGCTGGTGACGTGATTACCAGAACAACCTGAGGATCTGGTGACGTGATTACCAGAACAACCTGAGGAGCTGGTGACGTGGTTACCAGAACAACCTGAGGATCTGGTGACGTGATTACCAGAACAACCTGAGGAGCTGGTGACGTGGTTACCAGAACAACCTGAGGAGCTGGTGACGTGGTAACCAGAACAACCTGAGGAGCTGGTGACGTGATTACCAGAACAACCTGAGGAGCTGGTGACGTGATTACCAGAACAACCTGAGGAGCTGGTGACGTGGTTACCAGAACAACCTGAGGAGCTGGTGACGTGGTTACCAGAACAACCTGAGGATCTGGTGACGTGGTTCCAGAACAACCTGAGGATCTGATGACGTGTTAACCAGAACCAGAACCACGTGGCAAGTATGACAGCCTGAGCACTTTGCATGGTGACGTTGAAGGCTGAGAGCAACGTGCGTGCACTCACTTATACGTAGTTGCAGGGGTCGATTCACAGCTCCTAGTTTCACCTCTTCGCTAGTCGTTACGGGGTTCACTCTCTCCCTGCTCCATGAGCTGTGCTGTACCTCTTCTAAAAGCTATGCATGGATCGTGCCTACACTACTTCACTCTCTAGAGCCATGCAGAGCCATGTATAGCTTTCTCCAGAAAGAACACGATATATCTTCCAGGACCATGCAGAATCATCTTCTCCAAGAGATAAACCAAATATCGCAACATCTTCTTAAAGATAAAGCTAAGACTTTCTGGTAGAGTTCTGTAACCCTCCAGCACAATCCCTGGAAGTGCAAAGTTCAAGACATTTGTTCGTGTCACTTCTAGAATCGTGAAAATTCTAAGGCTATTTAGTGGCTAGTTGAGAAATTGAGACACTTATGCAACACATGGGAATCTTTATTGAAGAAACGTTTCGCCACACAGTGGCTTCATCAGTCCAATACAAAGTTGAAATCGGTAAGGAGAGGAGAAGTTTGAGGTAATCAGTCCCTCAACCTGGAATCGATGTGTTCAGTCCATTACTCTTGTAGGAAATGCAGCATAGGGCCAGAGAGGTGGCTTATATACTGCAGACAGGTGAGGTGAAGCAGGAGGAGGCGGGATCACAGTGGGACCTGCCACTAGTGTAAGTAGGTCGTCGTCCAAAGGTTGGGCAAGCGTTGAAGTCTTTGTACCAAGATCCCATGATGTTGCAGTGGCTGACAGATGTGATGAATGGTTTTGAAAACCGACAAGTTGAGGAATTGAGACACTTATGCAACACATGGGAATCTTTATTGACGAAAAGAGAGGAGAAGTTTGAGGTAATCAGTCCCTCAATCTGGAATGAATAAAGATTCCCATGTGTTGCATAAGTGTCTCAATTCCTCAACTTGTCGGTTTTCAAAACCATTCATCACATAGTGGCTAGTTGAAGAGTTTGACAGATCTAAGAAATAAACCCGAATATTAGTGTTTCCAACACAAGCTCCGGGTAACTATCATGCCGAAATAAATTATTATTATTATTATTATTATTATTATTATTATTATTATTATTATTATCATATACTGACATTATTTATTTAGAGCCAACATTTTTTTTTACTTAAAACAGTTCCATTATATAAAACAAACACTTTCTTCACTTAAAATAAATCGTTTCATCATTTAAAACAGAGTTCAATTGGTTAAAACAAACAGAACCGTTACTTTAAACAGACAGTTCCAGGAATTACAACAGGTAATTCCAAGAATCACAATAGACAGTTCCAGAAATTACAACAGACAGTTCCAGGAATCAAAACAGGCAGTTCCAAGAATTACAGCAGACAGATAGTTCCAGGAATCACAACAGACAGTTCCAGGAATTACAACAGATAGTTCCAGGAATCACAACAGACAGTTCCAAGAATTACAACAGACAGATAGTTCCAGGAATCACAACAGATAGTTCCAGGAATTACAGCATATAGTTACAGGAATCACATTATTATTATTATTATAATCAAGGGGGAAGCACTAAACCCGTAGGATTATACAGCGCCTATGGGGGATGGAAGGCATTCAGGCTTAATTCAGGGAACTGGAGCACAGATCCAACTGGAGCACAGATCCAATTCCCTAGATCAAGAGCCCCTCACCAGCGTCAAGGAGCCTTCCTTGAGGGGACAGGAATCACAACAGACAGTTCAAGGAATTACAACAGATAGTTCCAGGAATCACAACAGACAGTTCCAAGAATTACAACAGACAGTTCCATGAAGCACAGCAGACAGTTCCAGGAACCATGAGAGACCCCGAGGCGGCCTGATAGGTTCTCCACAAGAAACATCTCCATGGATTTGGCAGGTATATTTTGACCCGTCACAGACAGAAGAATATCACAGATATCTCCAGTCATAGAGTGAACTGGAATACTAACAGTCTTCTCCCTCCCTTTTTTCCAGCACACTGGCGCACCGCCTTAGGGTCTTTCGAAATGGTCCCAAAACTTTATTGAAAACTTCAAAAACTTTAGAGATTACCCTGAGGATTTTTTTGAATTGGTGTAGGGTCTTTCAGGAAAGGTTCATGGCATTTAAAGTCAGCTGCAGAATTTGTATAGATGGTTCCAGGAGCGGAGAGAGAGAGCGAGAGAGAGAGAGCGAGAGAGAGAGAGAGAGAGAGAGAGAGAGAGAGAGAGAGAGAGAGAGAGAGAGAGAGAGAGAGAGAGAGAGAGAGAGAGAGAGAGAGAGAGAGAGAGAGAGAGAGAGAGAGAGAGAGAGAGAGACTGAAAGTGGGATAGGCAGAGGTGACATGTAGGCATTTGGTAAAGAGAGAAATCATAAATCTATACTGTCTATGGAGAGGTTGTCTGCATAGAAAATATGAAATAGTGGCTGAGCTATTTTTGTTAGCTATTGTTACCTATCTCTAGACATATTAGATCTGGATGGTGAAGCAGATGGCTCTCTCCCCAGCCTCCACACTATAGTCACACTACCTGCATGGAAAATCGAATAAAGAGAATTGCACTACTATACTAAAAAGAATATTGCATGAATATAAAAAGACAAGATAAAGCGGAGTTTGTACTTAACATTACGACTGTTTATCAAAAATCCAGAACCAAGATAACTGTGGAGAGGCTCCCAATAAATCTAAGAAAATTTTAGGCATCATATGAACGAGTATAAATAATAGAAGACCTTTGGTTATATTTCAACTTTATTGATCCTGGGTGAGGCCTTATTTAGATAAGCCTAGTCAGTTTTGTTCTCTAAATAACATAATGGACATTAATGCATTGATGTGTAAGACACATTTACCTCACCTGCGTGTCTTTAGTGAAGAGATGTTTCGCATGCACAACAGTGTAATATATTAACTGAAAAAAATGTTTGCTGTTGAGGCGAAACATCTCAGCAATAAAGACATCCAGGTGTTGCACATGTATCTTATTTATCAACTTGTCGATATTGTATACCATTGATCAAATGATAAAAATGTTGAAAAACATATGGAGAAGGATGACGAAGTTGATCCTCTATATCAGAAAACTTTCCTATGAATTAAACTGAAGACACTAAATGTGCTCTCTGGTAGTAGTAGAGTTAGAGGCAGAAGATGTGACTGACGTGTACAAATGGTAAACCAAAATAAATAAAAAGGATACATTACTGATGGTATTCAACACCGACAAGTTGATGAATAAGACATGTGTAACACTTGGGTATCTTTCTCGCTTGCTTAAGCAGGCTTCATCAGTCTAAAAAGCAAATTTAAAGTGATCCTCCTTCAGCCTTGATAGGAGGTGGTCAGTTCCTCGGCCTAATGGAGAGGTAAACGACCAGATCTCATATATTGGAGCAGCTGGATGCTTGCTAGTGGATGTTTCGCTAAACATTTGCTTAACAAAGGAGTTGTGAGAAACTACTCCTGTACCAAGATACCCCAGTGTTGCTGTATCATCCAAGTACCATATTACTGAGTCATACAATACTGTCAACTTGAAGAATAAGACACGCAAGTGATGCTCATATATTTGTCTTGCCTCTCCAACTCCTGAATCTAGTTAGTGTCTAGTTACTTTGTGTTGTCTTACTTTTGTTTCACAAATAAATTGCTTTGTTTTGAGAGTGTTAGGTTTTGTTTTATGCCGTAAAGGTTTGAATGAGTATAACAAAAAAGGCACAATACCGTGACTGGAACAATGATCCAAGTCGGACCGAAACGTCGTCGTAAGCTCCTCTTTTCTATGTGCGGGTTATTTGTATTTGAATGAGATCCCCTCATAGTCCTCCCTCCCTAAAATGAACAAATAAATGGGCAACACATGTGTGGTACTATGTCATCGAGGTCACAAAATATCTCGTGCATTATAACTTTAATCTGGGAAAAAGGAAGTCGAACACAGTAATGAAACTGAGCATATCACATTAAATTTATGACACAACGTTAATAAAAATAAATAATCGTAATATACGTGAACAAGGAGCCCAACATTTTTAATAAAATGAGGAAAAAATCAGATGTTTGAGATAACTACAACATCTCCCCAGTTTCGTACGTAGCATGCATCTGCCACACCCCAATTGAGACTTAGATGAGAGCCTTCGTGTGGGTGTCAGAATAACCTAGACACGACGGTACAAGTATCTCACAGAGAAGCTACAGTCTTCATTTGAGGGAGGTATAAACCCAACCAGTGTGTGTCCGGGGGTCAGCCTGTTATGACTTGCCTTTTGCGTCACATCCAGTCTCAGCGCTCTGGAGCAAGTACAGTCCGTTCCTTGATCAGTAAGAAATGAATAAGGTTCTAAATATTCGCCAACGCCCATGCCAAGAAGAGCATATTACAGACCAGAGCAGTAGATACCAGTCCTGGGAAGGTATGGATGTGGCCAAGATCCTGTCGGTCAACGGTAGACTTAGCCAGATCATGAGCTCGGCTTGCTCGTTTCCACACATTACTATGCAAAAGGACTCACAAAAAATAGTTCGTAACTCGGTGGTAACGTCTTCGGTTTACAATCTAAGGATCCGAGTTTAATCCTGGGCGGATAAAGTATGAGCAAAGTCTCGTTGCACCTGTTATTAATGTTCAACTAACAGTAAATAGGTACCTGATTGTTGGCTGACTCTTGTTGACCGCATCATTGGAGGTGGCAGTATATCCTGGATAGAACTGGACTAACGGTTCTTAGGATATAAATTCTAAAGAGCACTTTTCTTATATTTATATTTGCAGCCACTACGCTTGACTTCAATATTCACTAAATTCTCGAGCCTTAAAAGATGAAGTGAAGTGGACTTAAGAACTTCCAGAGCCTAAATCATAATCATGCAGTCACAACTTAAAATTATTATTTTCTAGTGAACTAATAAACTTTAATGCAGGCAAGACAGCAGATGATTCAGTTGTATAAACGGACGCAGCTACAAGAAAATTCCTACGACAACAAAAATTAGAAAATTGTTTCCTAATCCAACGTCTGCGTCTGATGTGGAGTAGCCAATATCATTCGGGGCATAGGTATCAAGAAGGGACAAATGCTCTAAACTAAAGAATAGAAAACGTGGTCAGGTAATTGCCCAGGAGCGACTGTTGGAAACTTCGCTGAACTCAGCAGACACATGAGGGTGAGAGTAAGGTTAATATGTTCTATCCCGAGAACTAAAAGATCGAGGGAAAATTCGGGTGAATATCATAATAGTAGTAATGAGAGTTATTTAAAGCACATCCAGGTCGACTATGCAACAGATCAAACAATATCCCATTGAGCATACTTTCATCCTCCAGGATGCTATCCCATTTAACTGGGCGGCGAAAGCAGTCCTAACTCCGACTTTAAAAACCTGATAGCGAGAAATAATTATTAAAAAGTCATTCTCTCGTAAAGGCTAGATATATGAAGAGGGTGAAGTATTCCGTCTCAAGGCTACATCATATGACTTTCCAGGGAAAACAAAAACAGAAGGCCGTAACATAATGCAACTTAAAGTGAAAGGCATCACAGATCAAAGGCTCAAAAATACATCAGAAACCGAGTGCATCTCCAGAAACCCACAGTGGTGTCGGGAGAGGAACTCACCACCTTTAGGGTAGCAAATCAATCTAGTCCTCACCATCTTCAACATTTGAACATGTGAGAAGACAAAGCGATGGGACGGGAATTACGAACAAGAGATTCATCGTCACCAGGTTTAGAGGGGTGCTCACAATGCCTGATCACTAACGAGTCGGAAAGACCCACAAACCAGCTGTATCATACAATATCCTACACGTCCAACAAATGATCAGTTTGCTGTTAGAGGGATAATGTCTCATACATACACTGAATGCAGGAGCATTGTTTCTCTATCTTGACTAGAGAACTGAGGATCAAAATTATACGAAAATTGAGCTGACTAACCCAAACAGGTTTAGTATTTCATGTAAAAGTAATAAAAGAGTGATATCGGGAAGTTGTATCATAGGATACCAAAAGAGCATCTAGCAACTCCCTGAGCACGTAGAATGTATTAAAGTCTTCACTCTCACCAGAATTCAAATCTAAGTTACGTGACGCCTCTCTGCAGCGTTCAGAGTCGTGTGAATGGAAGGATCCTTCTTGGAGACACGTAAATTGTCTCGCTAAATCAGCTGCGACAACACAAGGGTCAGCCACCGTAACACACATTAATTTTTTAGAAGAGAAGGAACATTACGGGGAAATCTTTTTGAAAAGCCTTCACACTCTCTTCCCAGACCACTGAAGGCAGTGTGGTTGAATCTTTCACAAACACAACCCAGAGCACTGAAGGTGTGGTAGAATCTCTCAAGCATCCCCAGACCACTGAAGGAGGTGTGGTTGAATCTGTCATACACCAGGACAAATAAAATAGGTGTGACTGAATCTTTCCCAAGCACACCCCAGGCCACTGTAGGCGGTGTGGGTGAAGTAATCCTAAACACGAGTGAGACCTTGAAACAAGACAAGAGGACTCGAAAACCCAACGCAAATGAAATCAGCTCGACGAAATTTACTCTCCAGGTTTTCATTACGGTTATTAGCGGGTGTTAGCATGGCTTAAGATCTTGGCGACACAAAGCCATCTAGTAAGTGTCTTCTGGACACCTGGAGGAGCCTGTCGTGGGACGAATGAAAGCGAGCCTCTGGAAGACCCTTCAAGAAGGGTGCCTTCATACAGATGAAGGGCTCTTGATTTAAGGAACTGGAGCTATTCTGGAGAGAGAGAGAGAGAGAGAGAGAGAGAGAGAATAGGGTAAACTGGGAGGAAGGCAAGGAAATTTTAAATGAATCCACGACACATCAAGAGTGTAGAGGCATTCACAATACTCTTGAATACACAACCGTTTCAAAAGTATCATAAAATCATCTTTGACACTGCTACAGTTTCCTGATGTAAGGAAGACCTACGGAAAGTAGCTGTAAGATAAAAGCTTCCAGTGATCGATGTCAACTCTTAGAAGTTAAACTTAATTTATTGAGATTGATGAGACTCGCCAGATAAATTGAGCCACTATATAACTGTGTATTAGCTTGATGAACCTTGACTTTCGTAGTGGCTCGTAGTGCCTTCTGCTCACCTCCGAAGAACCAAGTTCACTTATGGGTGATCCTTGCAAGCATCACTTCCGTTGTGGATGGCATCCTAGAGCATGGTAGATACAGCTGAAGTAGGATATAGCTCTTAGCCTTTAACATAAAAGGTGTAAAATAAATAAATCATAAAATATATAAAATAAATAAATAAATATATATATATATATATATATATATATATATATATATATATATATATATATATATATATATATATATATATATATATATATATATATATATATATATATATATATATATATATATATATATATATATCTATATATATATATATATATATTTATTTTATCGTGGCACTTTTTAACTGATTTGTTTTTCCTACTACCTAAGTGAGTGAAAAATGTCGACCATATTTTTTATAATTTATGAATACCTTAGTACATGACGGTCAATTTACACAAATTAAAGAACATACCTAGGTAATTCCAAATGTTATAACTGGTATGTTTTCAATATTATTTTGAAGATAGCTAAAGTCCCTTTAAAGAAAAATATTTTAGACACAGCAGGAGTTGGAGCACGCAGGTGGAGCCTGGTTCTATGCCTAGGTGATCAAGTTTCCTGAAGGTTCATAATTAGCCTGAGGGAGCCTGGTTCTATACCCAGGTGATCATGTTTCCTGAAGGTTCATAATTAGCTTGAGGGAGAAACAAAGCCCGTCCTTCCAGCTGCTTCCCTTGCAAAACCTTGTATTATTCTGGAAAACCCAGCAGCGATCTTCGTATCTTCGTCTCTCGCGCAGTCAGCTACTGAATAGTCAGCTGACAG
>NC_091331.1:14417932-14420432 GCF_038502225.1 Cherax quadricarinatus | reverse complement strand
AGGAGGAGGTGGAGGAGGAAGAGGAGGTGGAAGAGGAGGTGGAGGAGGAAGAGGAGGAGGTGGAGGAGGAAGGAGGAGGAAGTGGAGGAGGAAGAGGAGGAGGTGGAGGAGGTGGAGGAGGAAGAGGAGGAGGTGGAGGAGGAAGAGGAGGTGGAAGAGGAGGTGGAGGAGGAAGAGGAGGAGGTGGAGGAGGAAGAGGAGGAAGTGGAGGAGGAAGAGGAGGAGGTGGAGGAGGTGGAGGAGGTGGAGGAGGAAGAGGAGGAGGTGGAGGAGGAAGAGGAGGTGGAAGAGGAGGTGGAGGAGGAAGAGGAGGCGGTGGAGGAGGAAGAGGAGGTGGAAGAGGAGGTGGAGGAGGAAGAGAAGGAGGTGGAGGAGGAAGAGGAAGAAGTGGAGGAGGAAGAGGAGGAGGTGGAGGAGGTGGAGGAGGAAGAGGAGTAGGTGGAGGAGGAAGAGGAGGAGGTGGAGGAGGAAGAGGAGGAGGTGGAGGAGGTGGAGGAGGAAGAGGAGGAGGTGGAGGAGGAAGAGGAGGTGGAGGAGGAAGAGGAGGAGGTGGAGGAGGAAGAGGAGGTGGAAGAGGAGGTGGAGGAGGAAGAGGAGGAGGTGGAGGAGGAAGAGGAGGAAGTGGAGGAGTAAGAGTAGGAGGTGGAGGAGGTGGAGGAGGAAGAGGAGGAGGTGGAGGAGGAAGAGGAGGTGGAAGAGGAGGTGGAGGAGGTGGAGGAGGAGGTGGAGGAGGTGGAGGAGGAAGAGGAGGAGGTGGAGGAGGAAGAGGAGGTGGAAGAGGAGGTGGAGGAGGAAGAGGAGGAGGTGGAGGAGGAAGAGGAGGAAGGTGGAGGAGGAAGAGGAGGAGGTGGAGGAGGAGGAGGAGGAGGAGGAGGAGGAGGATGAGGTGGTGGATGAGGAGGTGGAGGAGGAAGAGGAGGAGGTGGAGGAGGTGGAGGAGGAAGAGGAGGAGGTGGAGGAGGTGGAGGAGGAAGAGGAGGAGGTGGAGGAGGAAGAGGAGGTGGAAGAGGAGGTGGAGGAGGAAGAGGAGGAGGTGGAGGAGGAGGAAGAGGAGGAAGTGGAGGAGGAAGGAGGAGGAGGTGGAGGAGGTGGAGGAGGAAGGAGGAGGAGGAGGAAGAGGAGGTGGAAGAGGAGGTGGAGGAGGAAGAGGAGGAGGTGGAGGAGGAGAGAGGAAGGAGGAGGAGGAAGGAGGAGGAGGTGGAGGAAGAGGAGGAGGTGGAGGAGGTGGAGGAGGAGGTGGAGGAGGAAGAGGAGGTGGAAGAGGAGGAGGAGGAGGAAGAGGAGGAGGAGGAGGAGGAAGAGGAGGAGGAAGAGGAGGTGGAGGAGGAAGAGAAGGAGGTGGAGGAGGAAGAGGAAGAAGTGGAGGAGGAAGAGGAGGAGGTGGAGGAGGTGGAGGAGGAAGAGGATTAGGGTGTGGAGGAAGAGGAGGAGGGGTGGAGGAAGAAGGAGGAGGAGGAGGAGTTGGAGGAGGAAGAGGAGGAGGTGGAGGAGGAAGAGGAGGTGGAGGAGGAAGAGGAGGAGGTGGAGGAGGAAGAGGAGGAAGTGGAGGAGGAAGTGGAGGAGGAAGAGGAGGAGGTGGAGGAGGAAGAGGAGGAGGTGGAGGAGGAAGAGGAGGAAGTGGAGGAGGAAGAGGAGGAAGAGGAGGAGGTGGAGGAGGAAGAGGAGGAGGTGGAGGAGGAAGTGGAGGAGGAAGAGGAGGAAGAGGAGGAGGAAGAGGAGGAAGAGGAGGAGGTGGAGGGGGAAGAGGAGGAGGTGGAGGAGGAAGAGGAGGAAGTGGAGGAGGAAGAGGAGAGAATATGTAAGAGGGAGTGGAGGAGGAAGAGGAGGAGGTGGAGGAGGAAGAGGAGGAAGTGGAGGAGGAAGAGGAGGAGGAAGAGGAGGAAGAGGAGGAGGTGGAGGAGGAGGAAGAGGAGGAAGTGGAGGAGGAAGAGGAGGAAGAGGAGGAGGTGGAGGAGGAAGAGGAGGAAGAGGAGGAGGTGGAGGAGGAAGAGGAGGAGGTGGAGGAGGAAGAGGAGGAGGAGGAGGTGGAGGAGGAAGAGGAGGAGGTGGAGGAGGAAGAGTAGGAAGAGGCTGAGGTGGAGGAGGAAGAGGAGAAGGTGGAGGAGGAGGAGGAGGAGGAGGAGGAGGAGGAGGAGGAGGAGATGGAGGAGGAAGAGTAGGAGGTGGAGGAGAAAGTGGAGGGGGTGGAGGAGGAAGAGGAGGTGGAGTCCAGGTAATGTTGCATGAATGGTGGTCTGCCGAAACCACACACCCACGCACGCACCCACACCCACCCACATCCACTCACCCACCCACATCCACTCACGCACCCACACCCACGCACGCACCCACACCCACTCACGCACCCACACCCACTCACGCACCCACACCCACTCACGCACTCACATCCGCGCACGCACCCACACTCACTCACGCACCCACACCCATGCACGCACCCACACCCACTCATGCACCCACACCCACGCACGCACCCACACCCACTCATGCACCAACATCCACT
>NC_091331.1:14409214-14417832 GCF_038502225.1 Cherax quadricarinatus | reverse complement strand
TCAACAGTAAAGTTTATAGAATGGGCTAAGCTATTTAATTTGCCAAGGAAATGGTATATATCTACATTCTTGGGCATAAGACACAAAATATCATCAACATATCTGAACCATTTAGCTCTATTAGGGAGGATTGTCTTAAGCAGCCTTGTTTCAAAAAATTCCATGTATAGGTTACTAAGAACAGGTGAAAGAGGATTTCCCATTGCCATACCAAACTTCTGAGTGTAAAACTTATCATTAAATAAAAATTTTGCATCAACAATGCAAAGTTTAATAAGTTTAATGATGATAGGAACTGGCAATGGTAAATCATAATTAACGAGTTCTTCAGATGAGAAACTTAATAAATCATCAACAGAAACTTTCGTAAACAAGGAAGTAACATCAAAACTAACCATGTTAAAATCATTTAAGTCAGTCAAGGAACTTAATTTATCAACTAAATCTATTTTGTTTTTAACATTAAAGTTAGAAGTTTTGCCAACAATAGGGCTCAAAATGTCAACAAGCCATTTGGATAATTTATATGAAACTGATCCTATGGAGCTAATAATTGGTCTGACTGGATTCCCTGGTTTGTGTGTTTTTATTAGTCCATACATGTAAGGTAAAGATGGATTACTGGAAGTAAATTGTTTGATTAATTCATCTTTGCTTTTCAGTAGAAGTTTTATTGTTTTATTGAAATTGCTGTTAACGGTTTCTAAGGGATTCTTTCTAAGATTAGAATAGGTTTCAGTATCATCTAAGAGATTATTAATTTTTTATTTGTAATCATTTTCTTTCATAATTACTATTGCATTTATTATATCTGCTTTAGTAAGGCGCAAATTTTTATTATTATTAAGTGTATCATAAGACTTACAGAATCTTTGAGGGCAATTGGGAATGTTTTGTTTTAACATATATCAATGAAATTAACATATATCAATGAAATTAACATATATCAATGAAATTAACATATATCAATGAAATTAACATATATCAATGAAATTAACATATATCAATGAAATTAACATATATCAATGAAATTAACATATATCAATGAAATTAACATATATCAATGAAATTAAGAAACAAGTGATTTTGAATCATTAACAGAACTGTGGCTTGTCCAGGATTCGACCCTGCGTTCCCATGCTCAGCCCTGTGTGAAATGAATAAAGTACGCCTCTCTCCACTGGACCACCATCCTTAAACACCAGGTGCTCAGCAGTGCTGAGTATGTGATCCTCATGCAAGGACATTCGTGGTCGCGGAGCCTCTGAGACATAAGGGTTGTCTTCAAGAAGAAACTAGACAGGCAAGTAAAGTCAGTACCTGATTAGCTGGGCTATGGTTCATACGTCAGTTTGTGTGCTTCTGGCTGGCAGTAGCAGCCTAGTAGATCAGGCCCTGATTCACCGCGAGGCATGATCATGGCCCAGGCCGCGGGGGCGTTGATGCCCCTTAACACCCTCCAGGTATACCCTAACTATAAGATTAAAATTATAATACTTGTTACAAACTGAATAAAAACATTAATACCATGACTGTCAGAAACATCGAAAATATGAAACTGTTTATAGTGAATAAAGACCAAAGTTTTGTTGAAGGCTGGAAAATAAAATGTAACTTAGTTTTTATTTAACAAATAAAAATAAATATTGCAGCTAAGTGATAAGAATAGCCAGTGGGAACAATAACTCAAAATTGCCTCGAATGTAAAATATTGAGAAAATAAAAAGTGAGTTGAGGTAGTAGTAAATGTTAGATAGAATCATAATAGCTGGCTGGAGGGGTGTCACAGGCGTCTGGAGGAGGTCACCCTCTTAAGTGACCATGAGCTAAAATTGTGAATTATTGTACCTCGCGAGTATAAACGATAGAACACTACCTCGCAGGTATAAACGATATAACACTACCTCGCAGGTATAAACGATATAACACTACCTCGCAGGTATAAACGATATAATACACAAATAACCCGCACATAAAAGAGAGAAGCTTGCGACGACGTTTCGGTCCGACTTGGACCATTGACAAAGTCACACTAACAGAGGGGGAGCAGGACGGCTATATATAGGCAGGAAGAGGTGGAGGTAGTAGTAGTAGTAGTAGTAGTAGTAGTAGTAGTAGTAGTAGTAGTAGTAGTAGTAGTAGTAGTAGTACAAGAATTGTATATAATACCGACAAGATGAAATTAAGACACATGCACAACACCCGGGCATCCCCATCGTAGACGTTTCGCCATCCAGCCAGCCACTAGATGGCGAAACGTCCACAACAAAGACAACCAGACGCCGCACATGTGTGACTTTGTCAATGGTCCAAGTCGGACCGAAACGTCGTCGTAAGCTTCTCTCTTTTATGTGCGGGTTATTTGTGTATCGTTCCAGTCACGGTATTGTGCCTTTTTTGTTAATTATAAACGATATAACACTACCTCGCAGGTATAAACGACATAACACTACCTCGCAGGTATAAACGACATAACACTACCTCGCAGGTATAAACGATATAACACTACCTCGCAGGTATAAACGATATAACACTACCTCGCAGTTATAAACGATATAACACTACATCGCAGGTATAAACGATATAACACTACCTCGCAGGTATAAACGATATAACACTACCTCGCAGGTATAAACGATATAACACTACCTCGCAGGTATAAACGATATAACACTACCTCGCAGGTATAAACGATATAACACTACCTCGCAGTTATAAACGATATAACACTACATCGCAGGTATAAACGATATAACACTACCTCGCAGGTATAAACGATATAACACTACCTCGCAGGTATAAACGATATAACACTACCTCGCAGGTATAAACGATATAACACTACCTCGCAGGTATAAACGATATAACACTACCTCGCAGGTATAAACGATATAACAATACCTCGCAGTTATAAACGATATAACACTACATCGCAGGTATAAACGATATAACACTACCTCGCAGGTATAAACGATATAACACTACCTCGCAGGTATAAACGATATAACACTACCTCGCAGTTATAAACGATATAACACTACATCGCAGGTATAAACGATATAACACTACCTCGCAGGTATAAACGATATAACACTACCTCGCAGGTATAAACGATATAACACTACCTCGCAGGTATAAACGATATAACACTACCTCGCAGTTATAAACGATATAACACTACATCGCAGGTATAAACGATATAACACTACCTCGCAGGTATAAACGATATAACACTACCTCACAAGTATAAACGATATAACACTACCTCGCAGGTATAAACGATATAACACTACCTCGCAGGTATAAACGATATAACACTACCTCGCAGGTATAAACGATATAACACTACCTCGCAGTTATAAACGATATAACACTACATCGCAGGTATAAACGATATAACACTACCTCGCAGGTATAAACGATATAACACTACCTCGCAGGTATAAACGATATAACACTACCTCGCAGGTATAAACGATATAACACTACCTCGCAGGTATAAACGATATAACACTACCTCGCAGGTATAAACGATATAACACTACCTCACAAGTATAAACGATATAACACTACCTCGCAGGTATAAACGATATAACACTACCTCGCAGTTATAAACGATATAACACTATATCGCAGGTATAAACGATATAACACTACCTCACAAGTATAAACGATATAACACTACCTCGCAGGTATAAACGATATAACACTACCTCGCAGTTATAAACGATATAACACTACATCGCAGGTATAAACGATATAACACTACCTCACAAGTATAAACGATATAACACTACCTCGCAGGTATAAACGATATAACACTACCTAACAAGTATAAACGATATAACACTACCTCACAAGTATAAACGATATAACACTACCTAACAAGTATAAACGATATAACACTACCTAACAAGTATAAACGATATAACACTACCTCACAAGTATAAACGATATAACACTACCTCGCAGGTATAAACGATATAACACTACCTAACAAGTATAAACGATATAACACTACCTCACAAGTATAAACGATATAACACTACCTCGCAGGTATAAACGATATAACACTTTCTCAAAAGTATAAACGACATAACACTACTTCGCAAGTACGAGCGATACAACACTATCTCTGTGTTGTTTTGGGGTCAGCTGAGCTGCCAGTGCAATTGTTTTGTTGAAAGCCTGGACAATCAGGTTGTTTTGCTAGGTCAACTATAGGGCGATCGCGAGTGTGAGAGTGTTTCCTAATGGCACTGAATGCTGGCTTGTTAATTGGTTTTGTTCGGCTTGATATGCCTTTGTGTTTGTGAATTCTAGTAATTAAATGCCTCTTTGTCTTACCTATAAGCGAGGTCTTACAGCGCTCACACGTGTATTAATGTGCAGTTGAAGATTCAAGGTTGGGCGGAATGTGATCCTGACTTTTAAAGAATGTGTTAATTGTACTCTCTGATTTAAGAAATAATAATTCTGATGGTAATTTAGGAATAAAAGTCAGAGAGAAATTTAGAGAGTGTATCACGTAACTCAAAGGATTTGTTCCCACAGTAAGTCAATGGAAAATAAACAGTCATCCTAGGTACACTGTCAACTATCAACTGTTCCCGTGAAAGCTTGTTCCCGACGTATATCTTTACCGCACTTCTTGCCGAATAAGGCAAGCGAAAATTTGTATATGCAATAATTTCCCCAAAATCATTCTGAATCTAACGAAAATAACATGTTTCATTGTGTTTGCTGATTATTAAATTATTGTAAACTTACCTAAAATATATTTAGTACGATTAGGTTAAATTAAATTGCGCTTGTTATAATAAGGTTAAGTTTTCTAAAATTCTTTTGTACAAAATTATTAATTTTTACATTAGCATAAATGAAAGATATATATCTTTAAATGAGTTCTGGCTAATTGACCAGTTTTACGTATTCGGCACGATATATATATATATATATATATATATATATATATATATATATATATATATATATATATATATATATATATATATATATATATATATTCTCTCTGTCTCTGTCTCTCTGCCTCTGTCTCTGTCTCTCTGCCTCTGTCTCTGTCTCTCTGTCTCTGTCTCTCTCCAGTGTGTCAACAGTGGGATTAATTTCTAAACTGCGGGCGAGACCAAGCCTCGTCCAGGTTCGGTTTCAATTACTTCAATCTGAGCAGTTTTTATGCACATGTATAAACACTATAATGAATCGTGCTGCGTTTGATGGACCGAATGGTTGTAGTAGGTTAGTGGCTGATAGTGGTAATGTTTGTTGGTGTAGTTTTGTTGGTGGTTGTTGGTGATGGTGGTGGAGGGTTTCTTGCTGTTGTTGTTGTTGGTGGTGATGATGGTATAAACGATGTTGTAGGTATTGTTGGTGTTGTTTTTGGTGTGCTGTTGTTGGTGGTATTGTTGTTATTATTGTTATTATTAATTTTATTGTTTTTTGTTATTGTTGTTGTTTTTGGTGTTGTTGTTGGTGGTATTATTATTATTATTATTATTATTATTATTATTATTATTATTATTATTATTATTAATAGTAGTAGTAGCAGCAGCAGCAGCAGCAGCAGCAGCAGCAGCAGTAGTAGTAGTAGTAGTAGTAGTAGTAGTAGTAGTAGTAGTAGTAGTATTGCTGTTTTTTTTTGATGTTAAGATGTATAACTCGTATAAGTGGTGGTAATTATTCACTTTACTATATTTCACTGTACGTGCTGTGTACATTCATCATGAGACAGCCAAAACCAACGTTATACATTAAATTATACATAAGTCTTCTTCAGTAGCATCTCTTCTTACTCGTTTTTGTCTCCCCAGTATGGACTGTTGTCTCCCCAGTATGGACTATTGTCTCCCCAGCATGGGCTATTGTCTCCCCCGCATGGACTTTTGTCTCCCCAGCATGGACTATTGTCTCCCCAGCATGGACTATTGTTCCCCAGCATGGACTATTGTCTCCCCAACATGGACTATTGTCTCCCCAGCATGGGCTATTGTCTCCCCAGCATGGACTATTGTCTCCCCAGCATGGACTATTGTTCCCCAGCATGGGCTATTTCTCTAGCATGGACTATTGTCTCCCCAGCATGGACTATTGCAGTGGTTCCCAAACTGGGGGTAAATTACCCCCTGGGGGTAATTTAACCATTTTTGGGGGGTAATGGAGGGGTGACAGAAAAAAAGTTATGAATTCTGAAAATCAAGAAAACAATGCGGTACCCGGTATGAGGATTATTGTTAACTTTGTCTTAGTATATATAGTTGTAAAGTAAACCTATTATAAGTAAGTAATAAAGTTAAACCAAATAACAATAAACATCAAAAACTAATATACAGTATTAGAAAAGAAGAAATATATAGCTAAGTGTGTGGAAACCCAAAAGTATTTTGACAAGTATGCTTCAGGACAAAAGTCACTCAGTAGCCCAGATCGACCTGTCCAGTACGCGTCACTCACTTCCTGAGGCTGCCTCTATTTCACACTGTCAGTTTATCTGTGAGCATCAGCCGAGGTAGACATAAGCTGGTATGTATGTGTACTGCCCTGTGCAGTATATAGTTAGTATTTACCCACTGTTACTGTGAATTTGTAGCTATTATTAATTTTATATATAATGTATGTGTGGTTCTTACGTTTTCAATGGTTTTGCTAGGATTAGAAGAGTATGCGAGGCTGTATACGTTCACGTTTAGCCATATATATCAATAATAACAACATTTTGTGAAAGAGGTAACATGCTTTATGTGGCATGTTAAATTGGGTAACAAGCTGAAAAAGTTTGGGAACCACTGGACTATTGTCTCCCCAGCACGGACTATTGTCTCCCCAGCATGGACTATTGTCTCCCCAGCATGGACTATTGTCTCCCCAGCATGGACTATTGTCTCCCCAGCATGGACTATTGTCTCCCCAGAATAGAGCTAAGACTATTCAACAGTCTCCTACCAGCGATAAGGGGAATTACCAAAAGACCCCTGACTGCCTTCAAGAGGGAGCTGGACAGATACTTACAGTACCCGATCAGCCGGGCTGTGGTTCGTACGTTGGACTACGTGCGGCCAGCAGGCTCTGATCCACCAGGAGGCCTTGGTCAAGAACTGGGCAGCGGGGGCGTTGACCCCTGGAATACCCTTCAGTTAATCCTCTGGCCCAAACACGTCTTAACAAGGGCAATCACATCGTGTACACGAAACTGTGAGTGAGCTCACTAACGTTGGTAATGAAGCTTCTAATATTGGCAGACAGGATGCTGATTGACTCTCTCCTCATGTTTGTACTCAGCTTGAATAGAAAGGTGTGTAACTTTTTTCTTTTTACACAGTGTTTTACAGGCTTAGGTTAAGATTCCTAACTTCATTTACAAGCTAAGAACTTTTACCTTCAACAGCTCATTTGAAAGCCTTTTTATTGTTATGAAACAAATATGGAACAGTATGAAGTTGGAGTCATCTGTGGGCCAACAATTTCGTTTGATCAACTGACTTTATTTCGTTGATATCATTATGCTGTACGAACATGTTCCAGACTCGAGTCATTCTGGGAATAAATGATTTCAGATGAAGTGATGTTCTGGGGAAGGGAACAGTCAGAGTGAAGTTGTTACTTGCTGTCTGTCTCTGTCTGTCTGCCTGTCTGTCTGTCTGTCTGTCTGTCTGTCTGTCTGTCTGTCTGTCTCTCTCTCTCTCTCTCTCTCTCTCTCTCTCTCTCTCTCTCTCTCTCTCTCTCTCTATCTTTCTCTCCTTTGCCTTGTAGTCACAGGGTAAAAACCTGGGCTCGTCATATCAGTGGATGTGACAGAGGTGCCCTTGTCACCCCATGTCCATTATACAGCAGACATCCCGTGTCTGTCTGGACACACACACACTGGACACAGCCTCCTGCAGGTTGGACACAACCTCCTGCAAGCCGGACACGACACACCCTCCCGCAGGTTCTATATGCTCTTCCGCAGGCTGGACACACCCCTCCGCAAGCTGGAGGTGCCCACCCGCAAGCTGGACACACCTTGCAGGCTGGACACACCCTCCCACAGGCTGGACACACTCTCCCGCAGGCTGGACACACCCTCCCGCATCAGTAGGACGGTCAGCAGGAGCAGGAGCAACAGGAGTGACAGCAGCAAACACACCAGCAGCAAAAGCAGCAGCATCAGCAGGACTGACAGCAGTAGCAGCAGCAGGCGGAGAGGGGAGGGGGTGACTGGTAGGGGGTTTCCTGGGAGGGGGTGACGGGGAGGGGGTTACGGGGAGGAAAGTGACGGGGAAGGGGTGACAGGGGGGGGGTCGAGGGCAGTGCTTGCAGGGAAGGTCTGTCTGTGACGTCAGAGGCCGAACCTGCGCCATTTTTGTTGCCTGTTCACTGCTCCCTGATAATGGAAGCTCCCTGCGGGGAGACGGATAGCCCATGGTGTTTATCCTCCTCACCCCTAGCCTGCCCCCTTTTCCTCCTCCCTTTCTTCCTTAGTTTTTCACTCCTTTTCCGCCCTTTCCCTTCCCTTCACTCTCCTTCCCTTCTTTCATCCCTTGCTTCTCCCTTCTTCACTTCCTCTTCCTCCCTCTGTCCTTTACTCACTATCTCCCTCCCTTCTTCCCACCCTCTACCCT
>NC_091331.1:14396714-14404214 GCF_038502225.1 Cherax quadricarinatus | reverse complement strand
TAATAATAATAATAATAATGATAATAATAGCTTGTAATCTCAGCTCTTCCTAGTTCTGGCTTGCATTCTTAGCTCTTACTAGCCTTAACCTGGAATTTTAGCTCTTATTAGACATACACGACCCAACTAGACATACACTACATCATTAGATATACTCCACTTAATTAGACATACACTACTTCATTTGACATACACTAACTAGACATACACCAGTTAGACATACACTACTTAACTAGACATACACTACTTAACTAGACATACACTACCTAACTATAAAGAACATAATATCTTATTAACATACTATAAAGCAGATATACTAGTATACTGTATATGTTTGTTTGTGTATGTAAATCATGAGTTTACCTTCACCCCTAACACAATAAAATATCTTCGACCGGTGGTGAAAAGATGAAATATATTTAAAATTAAATATATTTAAGATAGGTTAGGGAGGACTAAGTTAAATTATACTGTTAATTTGGCCAAAGTTAAGTTACATGTCTAAGTTAGTTACTGTCCCCCGCCCCTATCCAAAAAAAAAAAAAAAATTCGCGTATCTTAATAACTTATATCAAAATGTATATTACAGCAGAAAATAATTTATTTTAATCATCTATTTTTTTTACATACGATTTGCTAGTGTCGCTGACGGGTTAAAAAACAGGAAATTTATTCCCTGATAAATTCTCTCGGCATATACACGACAGGAATTTATTTTATTCAATATCAATCAGAGTATTTTTTTAAACTTAACATTGTGACACTGTTCTGTGAGCTCGGCCTTTCAGACAGTCTGCCCTTATTGGGGCGGACAAGGGCAGACTCTCGTTATCTTGTATGTCGTTATCAAGGCTCACCTTTTTTTTCTATATTGGTCATCAATTGTGTGTGTGTGTGTGTGTGTATGTGTGTTTGTGTGTGTGTGTGTGTGTGTATGTGTGTGTGTGTGTGTGTGTGTGTGTGTGTGTGTTCACCTTTTTGTGGTTACAGGGGTCGTGTCATAGCTCCTGGCCTTGCCTCTTCGCTGGTCATTACTAGATCCAGGTGTGTGCGTGTGTGTGTGTGTGCGCGCGCGCGTGTGAACTTACTCTTTGCAACACGTATTTGGTTTCCGGTTAATTAAACTGCAGCAGGTCTGGTTGAAACTGTTGACGATTATGGAAACAAATATTACCAGTGTGTTTGTTTAAAGCCGAATATTAGAAAAAGTCCCATTACACTGTAGCGAAAAGTGAACAAAAATAAGCTGGTCATCGTCATTTAAAAATCTCACATTTACGATTCTGAACTCGTATTAAAATTAGTGTCCTTTTCCTCACAGAAATAAAACACATTCACATCTGTGTATCCACCGTAATCCAAACTTTATTATAACGAGTTATTAATAAAAATGTATTGCATTTTTATCGTTATTTCTTTGATTAAAATGTAATCTGGATAATTATAAATTTACATGCAAATGGACTGAAATACCTGGCAAGGTCTTATCGTTAATTTGGAGAGATTATGAGGAACACAAATGTTTTTTTCTATGCATTTTTCAATATTGCGAAAACAAGTCTGTGTTTTACGTTGCTGGAGACATTATGAAGCAAAACTGGAAGCAATTTGAGTGCAGTTGACCAATTTTCCTCTCGTGATAACCCAATGATTGGTTAGAAAATTGGCGCAAGAATACATTACTGTCTTGTTGGGACTAGCAAAATAAACAGAAAATTGATAAACTAAATTTTTGGGATGACTAAACTGAAATAGTTGCAATAATTTTAAGTTTGCAAAGATTAAATAGCTGTAGCAATTGTTATGCTTATTTAAATAAAAAGTAGATGAAGTTCTTGTTCATTTTGTTATGTAAATTTTTTCAATATTAGATGAGATGAACAATGGAAAGCTTATAATCATAACCATAATTTTTAGATGGGTGGACCGGTAAGCCAGTGGAAGGCCTCGGACAGATGACTAAAACTCCCGCCTTAGGAAACACTTATCCAGTTTGCTGACAAATCTAACCTAACCCGGCAGAAAATGTTTGTTTACGAATTTTTTTTATTATAACCCAACCTAAAATTTAACTCCTATTCAAGATTAGATAAGGTTAGATCGGGTTATTTTTTTTTTTAATTTACCAGGAAAATAACGTTTTCTCAATTGGCCCAAAATGTAACTGTCTCAATTACTTAACCCACTTAAATTTGTAGAGTTTATATAGTAACCTATCTCTATACTTAAAACAAAAGCCTTCACCTATATATTAACCAAACTGCAGCAAACTATTAGTTTTCAAGATTTCCTTAAAAAAAAAGGGTACCTACAGTCATTTTAGGGCAAACTAAAATAGCAGAGCTATAATGTATTTCTAAAGATTTACTGAGAAAAATATGTACATTAATTTTTTTCATATTATTATTATTATAATCAAAAAGAAGCGCTAAGCCACAAGGACTATACAGCGCTGCAAATTTTTTTTCATATATATATATATATATATATATATATATATATATATATATATATATATATATATATATATATATATATATATATATATATATATATATATATATATATATATTTTTTTTTTTCATAATTCAACTGCTTTCGGATTCACAAAAATAAAACTGCAGCATCAATTTCTTTAACTTTTTTCTAAAATAAAATTGCGGCACTCATTTTAGAGTTAAAATAATATTTCTGTAATAATTTCCACTGTTAGCTAAAACACAATAACTAATTACTTTAGGGTTGATTAAAAAAATATCAGCAACAATAACATTTATAATATTATTACGCTTGTCAAAGAGAGTAATAATTATTAGAAAAGAAATCTATGACCCAATAATAATTGACAAAATATTTCTGCCACTTCACAAACGCTTGATAATAATTTTGTATTAAATAATCGGTGTGAATTTATCATAATTATTTGATAATCAAGTCCAGATATACGCGGGATATACAGCATATATACAGTGTATATACCATCATACATTGATGGAACCACCACACACTAACCATCACAGTGATGGAACCACTACCACACTAACCATGACAGTGATGGAACCACTACCACACTAACCATCACAGTGATGGAACCACTACCACACTAACCATCACAGTGATGGAACCACTACCACACTAACCATCACAGTGATGGAACCACTACCACACTAACCATCACAGTGATGGAACCACTACCACACTAACCATCACAGTGATGGAACCACTACCACACTAACCATCACAGTGATGAACACTACCACACTAACCATCACAGTGATGGAACCACTACCACACTAACCATGACAGTGATGGAACCACTACCACACTAACCATCACAGTGATGGAACCACTACCACACTAACCATCACAGTGGTGGAACCACTACCACACTAACCATGACAGTGATGGAACCACTACCACACTAACCATGACAGTGATGGAACCACCACCACACTAACCATGACAGTGATGGAACCACTACCACACTAACCATCACAGTGATGGAACCACTACCACACTAACCATCACAGTGATGGAACCACCACACACTAACCATGACAGTGATGGAACCACTACCACACTAACCATGACAGTGATGGAACCACCACCACACTAACCATGACAGTGATGGAACCACTACCACACTAACCATCACAGTGGTGGAACCACCACACACTAACCATGACAGTGATGGAACCACTACCACACTAACCATGACAGTGATGGAACCACTACCACACTAACCATGACAGTGATGGAACCACTACCACACTAACCATGACAGTGATGGAACCACTACCACACTAACCATGACAGTGATGGAACCACTACCACACTAACCATGACAGTGATGGAACCACTACCACACTAACCATGACAGTGATGGAACCACCACACACTAACCATGACAGTGATGGAACCACTACCACACTAACCATCACAGTGGTGGAAACACCACACACTAACCATGACAGTGATGGAACCACTACCACACTAACCATGACAGTGATGGAACCACTACCACACTAACCATGACAGTGATGGAACCACCACACACTAACCATCACAGTGATGGAACCACTACCACACTAACCATCACAGTGATGGAACCACTACCACACTAACCATGACAGTGATGGAACCACAGTGATGGAACCACCACCACCACACACCAC
Organism: Cherax quadricarinatus; assembly: GCF_038502225.1. Classification (NCBI taxonomy): domain Eukaryota; kingdom Metazoa; phylum Arthropoda; class Malacostraca; order Decapoda; family Parastacidae; genus Cherax; species Cherax quadricarinatus. The sequence goes on along the minus strand of NC_091331.1, from coordinate 14,400,039 downwards.
ACAGTGATGGAACCACTACCACACTAACCATCACAGTGATGGAACCACTACACACACTAACCATCACAGTAACCATCACAGTGATGGAACCACCACCACACTAACCATGACAGTGATGGAACCACCACCACACTAACCATGACAGTGATGGAACCACTACCACACTAACCATCACAGTGGTGGAACCACTACCACACTAACCATCACAGTGATGGAACCACCACCACACTAACCATGACAGTGATGGAACCACCACACACTAACCATCACAGTGATGGAACCACCACCACACTAACCATGACAGTGATGGAACCACCACACACTAACCATCACAGTGATGGAACCACTACCACACTAACCATGACAGTGGTGGAACCACTACCACACTAACCATGACAGTGGTGGAACCACTACCACACTAACCATGACAGTGGTGGAACCACTACCACACTAACCATGACAGTGATGGAACCACCACCACACTAACCATGACAGTGGTGGAACCACTACCACACTAACCATGACAGTGGTGGAACCACTACCACACTAACCATGACAGTGGTGGAACCACTACCACACTAACCATGACAGTGGTGGAACCACTACCACACTAACCATGACAGTGATGGAACCACCACCACACTAACCATGACAGTGGTGGAACCACTACCACACTAACCATCACAGTGATGGAACCACTACCACACTAACCATCACAGTGATGGAACCACCACCACACTAACCATCACAGTGATGGAACCACTACCACACTAACCATCACAGTGATGGAACCACTACCACACTAACCATCACAGTGATGGAACCACTACCACACTAACCATCACAGTGATACCACACTAACCATGACAGTGATGGAACCACTACCACACTAACCCACAGTGATACCACACTAACCATCACAGTGATGGAACCACTACCACACTAACCATGACAGTGATGGAACCACTACCACACTAACCATCACAGTGATGGAACCACCACACACTAACCATCACAGTGATGGAACCACTACCACACTAACCATGACAGTGATACCACACTAACCATCACAGTGATGGAACCACTACCACACTAACCATCACAGTGATGGAACCACCACACACTAACCATCACAGTGATGGAACCACTACCACACTAACCATGACAGTGATGGAACCACTACCACACTAACCATCACAGTGATGGAACCACTACCACACTAACCATCACAGTGATGGAACCACTACCACACTAACCATCACAGTGATGGAACCACTACAACACTAACCATCACAGTGATGGAACCACTACCACACTAACCATCACAGTGATGGAACCACTACCACACTAACCATCACAGTGATGGAACCACCACCACACTAACCATCACAGTGATGGAACCACTACCACACTAACCATCACAGTGATGGAACCACTACCACACTAACCATCACAGTGATGGAACCACTACCACACTAACCATCACAGTGATGAACACTACCACACTAACCAACCACTACCACACTAACCATCACAGTGATGGAACCACTACCACACTAACCATCACAGTGATGGAACCACTACCACACTAACCATCACAGTGATGGAACCACTACCACACTAACCATCACAGTGATGGAACCACTACCACACTAACCATCACAGTGATGGAACCACCACCACACTAACCATCACAGTGATGGAACCACCACCACACTAACCATCACAGTGATGAACACTACCACACTAACCATCACAGTGATGAACACTACCACACTAACCATCACAGTGATGAACACTACCACACTAACCATCACAGTGATGAACACTACCACACTAACCATCACAGTGATGGAACCACCACCACACTAACCATCACAGTGATGGAACCACTACCACACTAACCATCACAGTGATGGAACCACCACCACACTAACCATCACAGTGATGAACACTACCACACTAACCATCACAGTGATGGAACCACCACCACACTAACCATCACAGTGATGAACACTACCACACTAACCATCACAGTGATGGAACCACCACCACACTAACCATCACAGTGATGGAACCACCACCACACTAACCATCACAGTGATGGAACCACTACCACACTAACCATCACAGTGATGGAACCACTACCACACTAACCATCACAGTGATGAACACTACCACACTAACCATCACAGTGATGGAACCACCACCACACTAACCACAGTGATACCACACTAACCATCACAGTGGACCACACATCACAGTGATGAACACTACCACACTAACCCTGACAGTGATGGAACCACTACCACACTAACCATCACAGTGTTGGAACCACCACCACACTAACCATCACAGTGATGGAACCAACCCACTAACCCACAGTGATGAACACTACCACACTAACCATCACAGTGATGGAACCACTACCACACTAACCATCACAGTGATGGAACACTACCACACTAACCACACTAACCATCACAGTGATGACCACACTACCATCACAGTGATGGAACCAACCACTAACCACAGTGATGGAACCACCACCACACTAACCATCACAGTGATGGAACCACCTACCACACTAACCATCACAGTGATGGAACCACTACCACACTAACCATCACAGTGATGGAACCACTACCACACTAACCATCACAGTGATGAACACTACCACACTAACCATCACAGTGATGGAACCACCACCACACTAACCATCACAGTGATGGAACCACTACCACGCTAACCATCACAGTGATGAACACTACCACACTAACCATCACAGTGATGAACACTACCACACTAACCATCACAGTGATGGAACCACCACCACACTAACCATCACAGTGATGGAACCACCACCACACTAACCATCACAGTGATGAACACTACCACACTAACCATCACAGTGGTGGAACCACTACCACACTAACCATGACAGTGATGGAACCACTACCACGCTAACCATGACAGTGATGGAACCACCACCACAGTAACCATCACAGTGATGAACACTACCACACTAACCATGACAGTGATGGAACCACTACCACACTAACCATCACAGTGGTGGAACCACTACCACACTAACCATCACAGTGGTGGAACCACTACCACACTAACCATCACAGTGGTGGAGCCACGTTCTCGATACGGTCACCTGCCAGCGTACCTCAGGGTAACAGAGCAATAAATGACAAGGAGATTGGATGGGAAACATACTCTCTTCTCTCTCCCAACAACTGCAAGAGAAAGCCGACATTAATAGGAAGAGTCCTTGACCTCGTAGTCGCTTCTGTGCGGCTAGTAGCTTTAGCGCTAT
>NC_091331.1:14381714-14391714 GCF_038502225.1 Cherax quadricarinatus | reverse complement strand
CAAGGTTGCATTTCATCTGTGCAGCATCAAAAATACATTAATCCCCGTAATAGGTGATGAAGTAAACTTTCAGTGTACATATGCTTAGATATACACTCGGTTTACAATTGTACATACACTACTACACTCAGTGCAGACCTCGAGAAAAAAATATATATAAATGAAATCACGAAACAAATGATTTTGAATCATCAACAGAACTGCGGCTGGCCAAGATTCGATCCTGCGTTCCCATGCCCATCCTTGTGAGAACTGAACAAAGTACATATCACTGTATCCATTGGATCACAAATGTAGAATCTGGAGCACAGGTAAGAATGCTTGTGCTCCTGATTCTTCAAGACTACGGATGGCGAAATGTCTACAATAAAAATACCCAGATTGGTCTAATTTTCATGCTAGAGAGGAACTGCCTGTAGGACAGTCACCATTAAGGACTAGGAAGGATGTCTCCACTCCTTTCACATTTTCTCAATAATTCTCTCCTCCTCTGCCTTCTGTCCTGTAACCTCAACAACAAACTAGGATAAAGTCCAGTATTTTTTATAGTTTTTGTACTAATTTATTATTTTTTATTATAAGTATTAATGATATTCTTTATTTCAGAAGTTTAGATGCGCATTTATGCACTTTTTTAATTTATATTAGATTTTTCATTGTTAAGTGGTTGTATTTGTATAACGAGCGAAAATTATAACGAACGAGGTTCTAGAATCAATTAGATTAGTAATAGCTTACCCTACTGTACATACATATACAGCAATGTGCATATTAATTAGGACCTTGATGAAGCAAGTCATTTATTTGTAAAATTAATGTTTACTTGAAAAATACACAGCAATAATATGACAGATAACTGATTTAATGAGAAATATGACTGCCCTTTGCTTTTATAAGCATTGCAACACATTTTGGCATGGGATCGTCCAACGTTGAACACATTTTGGCAAGATTTTTGTCGTGGTACCAGGTCCTAATAACAACAGTTGAACAGTCCCGTTTCACGATCCTGCGTTTGGTTAGTGCACCTAGATTCTCAATTGGGTTGAGGTCAGGAGGGTTTTCTAGTCCTATTTAGAACGCTTAGTTCATTCTCCGAAAGATGTCAGCATTTTTCTGGAAGCGTGGAAGCAAATGAGTTGCCAGAATTGCCTTTTATTTGTCACTGTTCATTGTTCCCTCAACAATAACAAACCATCCAGGGCCTTTAACAGTAAAACTACCCCAAAACATCTTAGGTGAGTGTTTTGCCGCTTACTGAATGTGTCCATTCCGAAGAAGTTCACTTTTGCTCCGTCATACTACCACTGATCTTTTCCTATGTGCGTCAAAATGCGCCACATCTGAAAATGTAACTTTTCTCTATTCCTCTGTCATCCATCCCTTATGATCGAGTGCCCACAGCAGCCGTTTTTCTTCATAGCAGCAATCATATAATATAATTGTTTTTTTATTGGTTTTCTGGCAGTTTTATTAGGTACAGGAAGTCATATCTCTGTAGATCTTTGCTGGTTTCCTTGGGATCCTTCACACTATTTCCTATGATAACCTTGTCATCGTGAGATATTGTCTTGTGTTTTCTTTCACATTTTCCTCAATGCTGCGCTCCACAATCACCAGTGTCGTCAGCTCTCTTCAGAATCTGACCAACAATTTACTTTGCTAGGTTCAAATTTTCGGAGATCTGTCTGATACTCAAATCAGCAAGTTTTCTGAGAGCTATAGTACTTTCACTGGTAGCATCATGACTTTCAGAAGTAATCATGAACCGAAGAGACGAATTTGGTGAAACCACATCCACTCACGGAGCACGCTTGCAGGAATAGCCTTATAGAACAACAGCTGTTGTTACAATTACCCATACAACTACTACAACAACTTTTACTTCTACTACTACTACTACTACTACTATCGTTACCACGTTACCAGTGCTACCAGTACTACAACTATTCTCACTCCTGCTGCTGTTACCACCGCTCCTAATACTATTAACACCACTGCTACTGTTACTACTACTACTAGCACTTCTCGCCCTTTTATTTAGCGTGTCAGTTTCAAGCTCCGTGAAGAAACGACGAAGCGAGGTCACGCTGGTGTCGTGTTCCTCTGTGAACTAGATAGAGGCTGTCAGACAGAAATGTTTACATCATTCCTTCGAGGGGAAATGCAGCTAGTATTTACTTCCACCTATGATCATTATGTTCCTTCACTGTGGCTTTGTTTCTTTTTCGAGCCTTGCTCTGATCTGAGAGATGACTGTACAGTACCGGTACGCATCCTGTCGGTATACAGTACCAACAAGTTGCATACAGTTCTGACAGGTTCATGAATAAGGTACATGTACAGCACCTGAAGAGGAGGGAAGAGAGAGAGAGAGAGAGAGAGAGAGAGAGAGAGAGAGAGAGAGAGAGAGAGAGAGAGAGAGAGAGAGAGAGAGAGAGAGAGAGAGAGAGAGAGAGAGAGAGATTATCAATGAAGTTAGGAATCCTTAACTTGCAAATAGTTTGTCAATAAAGATAGGGATCCTTAACTTAACCTTGTCAAACCCTGTGAAAGAGAGAGAGAGAGAGAGAGAGAGAGAGAGAGAGAGAGAGAGAGAGAGAGAGAGAGAGAGAGAGAGAGAGAGAGAGAGAGAGAGAAAGAGAGGGAGAGAGAGAGAGAAATAGAGTGAAAGAGAGAGACCAATGGAGAAAAGAACGAGAAACGTGCGAAAAAAAAAATCACCCGAAAACGGCGTCCATATCAAGACCATCAGGTCAATATGTAATTAAAAGGAAACTCGCAAAAAAATAACATCAGAGGAACAGCTGAACTTTTCACACCAATTTATCAACCTTTGGTCAATGTTCCCCGTCATTAATTCGTATATTTAGCCTCTGACAAATTATTTTCGGTTCCAACACGCTCTATAAATTTGCAACACTACGAAAAAAGGATATCAGTGTTGAAAGATTTGTGTTCTATAATAAATAAGAATAAATCGCTGAATTGAAAATAGTTTAATGGGAGAGTTTCGGCTCACAACCTAAGGGATTCAGGTGCGATTCCCAGGCGAGGAGAGATGTATGGGTAAGTCTTCTTGTACTTACTCCTTCGGTTCCCCTAGCAGTTAGCTGACTGTTGTGGGTGGCATCCTGGGGGCTTAGCACTACACCTCACTTGGTTTAGAACGAGCTGAGGAAGCGTAACATTCACCAGTCAATACATTCATGTGAAAAAAACAGGAAGAGTGCGCATATATTCAACGTGATTATACACTGCATCGGGTTCCAGTTCGTTGTAGGCAGATATACAGCTAATGAAGGCCGCTGAGCCGCTGGAAAAATGTTTATCAGAACGGAGCTTAACCAGTCGAAACGTTTCATGATTGATGAGATATTGATGGGCACTTGCCCATCAGGCACTCTCCTGAGTGCCACTTCCATCATTATAATTTTACGAAGTTCCAGGACCGCAATCATTTCGGGCATTAATTTGTGATCCTAGTAATTGTTCAAGAGGTCGATGTATATTTGGCAATATTACGGGATTACAAGGATCATTAATATTTATAATGAGTATTGGCTTATCATAAGCCTTAAATAATTAAGCTACTGAAGTATTGTGTACCATGTAATGTTTTATCACTGAAATGTTGTAGTTTTGTACTCTTGCTGCTTTGTACTCTTGTTCTCCATGTTGCTTTGTTGTTTGTTGGTGATGTTCTTTGTGTAGTACTCGGTATCTTTACGGAGACGTTTACCCAACCAGCGGCTTTATCAGTCCGTTAGAGAGGACGATGCTGGAGACGATGGGAGACATGAAATAGTTAGAGGTAATCAGTCCCTCATCGGATTTGACAGGCGGTGTTCAGTTCAACAGCCTTGATGCATCAAGACTGCAGGATTGGACACCTCCTGTCAAGGCGGAGGGACTGATTACCTGTCAAGGCAGAGGGACTGCTTACTTCCTGTTAAGGGCAGAGGGACTGATCACCTCTTGTCACGGCAGAGGGACTGCTTACCTCTTGTTAAGGCAGAGGGACTGATGACTTCCTGTCAAGGCAGAGGGACTGCTCACCTCCTGTAAAGGCAGAGGGACTGATCACCTCCTGTAAAGGCAGAGGGACTGATCACCTCTTGTTAAGGCAGAGAGACTGATGACTTCCTGTAAAGGCAGAGGGACTGATCACCTCCTGGAAAGGCAGAGGGACTGATCACCTCCTGTCAGGACAGAGGTACTGATAACCTCGACCTAAAACAGTATTATTCTCTCTTTACGGGAATGATAAAACCATCGGTTGGCGAAACGTCTTCACAAAAAAAAAAAAATAAACCAAGTGGTGTACATGTGTCGTGTTTTCTTGTCGTTGTCGGGTCAGTATACCGTTAATACATTATACTGATGTCCTTGTCATAATTATGTATACCATTAGCGTATATTACTTATGTTCTTGTTATAGTCTGGAAATTGCTCTTTTTTCTGGTCTTTTGCCAATAACTTTTTTTTTATTAATTATTTTCTGATCTTGTTATTGCTGCAAAATTTTGAAATGTTACTTGTTTTATTTCCCTTTGTTTATGCTCTTCCGTAACTCATTTTTGTTTTTGTTTTTGCTGTTCTCTTTATCTCCTTTATTTTGCTCAACAGCATCGCAGATCTGTGACATCTTTGAAACCCGTTGAAGCGCTGTTGTCTGACTTTGCTCAGGAAACCTCTATTGGAAAATTCAGTGAACTTGTGTTGTATAACTCAGTGAACCCCTGATGTATAACTCAGTGAACTTTTGTTATATAACTCAGTGAGACCCTGATGTACAACAGAGTGAACTTGTGTTGTATAACTCTATGAAGCCCTAATGAATGCTGAAGCTGACAGCGGATGCTTCTAAGTTTCCGTCGATGCAAGAGATCACAGCATCGCCTAGAAGGTAATCTTGGCTTGTCAGCAACACTCTAAGGACCGGCAAGTCGGCAAAAAACCTCCACTGATTGGGTCATCATATTAATAAGTCCTGCGTCAGACGACTGGGCGAGTCATCACATAAAGTAACTTGTTACATGAGTAAAATCTGTGTTAGGTGTCATGAACATATCTGGACCCCGTGAAATAAACAGGCGAGTACTGAGGCAAAGTTGCTACGTAGGATTTGCTCTTTGTAGCAGCCTTCTGCCTCATAGTGACTTCATGGGCCACATACTTGGGATATGTCCTTGAGAAGTGGTAGGCTGGTTGGGCCCTACAGATTAACAACACGTTATTTAAGGTTCAACCAAATGTGGTTGAACACACACACACACATACACACACACACACACACACACACACACACACACACACACACACACACACACACACACACACACACACACACACACACCCCTAGCCAAGCACGTAAAGAAACTAGAGAAAGTGCAAAGGAGTCCCAGAGCTAAGAGGTATGTCCTACGAGGAGAGGTTAAGGGAAATCAACCTGACGACACTGGAGGACAGGAGAGATAGAGGGGACATGATAACGACATACAAAATACTGAGAGGAATTGACAAGGTGGACAAAGACAGGATGTTCCAGAGATTGGACACAGTAACAAGGGGGACACAGTTGGAAGCTGAAGACACAGATGAATCACAGGGATGTTAGGAAATATTTCTTCAGCCACAGAGTAGTCAGTAAGTGAAATAGTTTGGGAAGCGATGTAGTGGAGGCAGGATCCATACATAGCTTTAAGCAGAGGTATGATAAAGCTCACGGCTCAGGGAGAGTGACCTAGTAGCGATCAGTGAAGAGGCGGGGCCAGGAGCTCGGACTCGACCCCCGCAACCTCAACTAGGTGAGTACACACACACACACACACACACACACACACACACACACACACACACACACACACACACACACACACACACACACACAGTCACATCTGCTTGACAGATGCTCCTCTCCTCTCTATGTGACTTGTAACGTGGTCTTTTGTTTTCTCGGGAAAATTTTAGGGGCGTTTTCTCACAGAAACAATTAATGGGTATCTTAATGGATGCATTTTAAATTAAAATATTTTTTTTCGTCTGCTTGTTGGTTTTAATGATTATTAGTCCGAATAATCACTTTGGCTTGCGAATAATGGTGCGTACATTTGTATACAAATTTTAATTGTCAAAAATGCTAAATAACTTTATAGCTCAAAGCGCCGAGTAACTCTTACAAGTTCCTTCCTAATATCCTTGTCTAAGTTTCCACAGCTTTTCAGAAACTCGAGCTTAAGGCGTTTGTTGACCTCTAGCGCAAGGTGTTTGAGGACCTGGAGTTTAACTTTGATGACCTCGATCTTACGGTGCTGGAAAATATCAAGATCATGCACATAAGGATGGCGAGATTAAAGCTTTTGAGAACTTTGTTTCTAAATGAGCTTACGACGTTTGAGGACTTTTATTCTGTGCTTGAGGATCTTGACCTTAAAATATCTAAGGACCTCCAGGGACCATGACCTGCTCTCATGGCATTTCAGAACCTTGAGGATTTGAGGCACCTCAGGTTTAAGGTATTTCAGGACTTTGCGTTTATGGCACTTAAGGACCTCCAGTTTTCAAGGCCTGAGAGCCTTAATCTTGAAGCGTTAGAGGTTGAGGATCTTGATCTTAAGGTGTTTAAGAACTTTCATCTTAAGGAGTTCGAGAACTTCAAGTTTATAAAGTCTGAAGGCATCGGGTCTTCATTGTTTCAGAGTTTTGATCTTAAGTCATTTGAGGTCCTCGAACTTCCTACATTTGAGTTTAAGGCATTTAAATATTTCTATCATAAGGAGTTTGCGAACTTTGATCGTAAGAAACTTGAAGATTTAGGCCTATCACCCCTCAAATTTCAAAATGAATTTTCGTTAGCCTGTAACGCTAAACCTCCTGCTTTTACCGCATGTCAGTGAAAGGCCAAATGTCAGAGTCAGGTAAAAATGTCTTGTAGGTCAGACAGGCATTTATCTGGGCGTTAGACAATTCTGCTTATTAAAAGAGATATTTCCTTTTTAAACAAATACGTAATACGAGCTCTGTTTTCTAAAATGTTTATTTCGAGCCACTGAAAAACATTTTAATAATGCATTATTGATAAAACTAATAATAGCATCAAAAGCAAATAACAATTACGCATACAATATACGATGATAAAATGATTAATGTAATTTGTATCATCCTTCTATACACTTATGTACTCTTGTTTACATGCGCTTTCAAACATGTTTGATAATTAACAAGGTAGTTATTTTTTTAACACACCGGCCGTCTCCCACCGAGGTACGGTGACTCGAAAAAGAAAAAAACTCTCTCATCATCACTTACTCCGTCACTGCCTTGCCAGAGGCGCGCCGATACTATAGTTCAAAACTGCAGATATCCCCTCCTCATCCTTCAGAGTGCAGGCATTGTACTACCCACCTCCAGGACTCAAGTCCGGCTGACTGGAAAGCAGTTATGTATTTAGAAAAGTAACAAGAGGGAGATGTTACCGATCATAGGGACGCAGGCAATTTCACCAATTATAGGAATTCGGATAATTAGCATCATTTCGTTCCACCAGGTATATAAACTTTTGGTTTGTGCGGAAAATAAGCTTTATTAATTTCTGAAGGAGTTGAAAAACTCACCATGGAAAGCAAGGATCCCAGAGAAGCAGGGTTTCTTGTTTTAATGCATCACTGTTGCAATCCAGAGAGGTGTTGCTTGTTGTAGCATAGGTACACGTCCTACCTCTGAGGACGTACGCAAACATGTTTTCATAAGGTGATCCACAGTTTCGATGTACCCAACATATTAATAATGTACCACTATAACAAGGTACAAATGGGGTGATAGGAAAAGAATATATTCACATAGCCTCATTTAGAAAATTAAATATTTTCCCTAAAGAATTTTTATTCGCCTTCCCGAGGCAATGAGTCCTTGTAGCATTATCAGTGGTGGTAACTCCTCGGATTCTAGTAAACTCTATTGTTCAAGAAAGCTTAAAATGTCAATTTAGTTGTAAGGTAACATTTGGTCATCAACTCCCAGTTTCCTGTCAGCATGGAGTGATATTTTACATAATGGAGGTCGAGGCAAACACGTCTTACACTGTGCCGCTGACATTAAAAAGAATCCTAAACAGAATATTCAATTATGTTGTTACTGACGCATTGTTGCCATTAATGTTTTTCAAAGTGATCTCACTGCCAGGTCGTGTTATATGTTTACATGACCTTACATTCCTGTCAATTTTATATCGCTATTGTAAACCTTAAAACAATTCTACTGGGAGATTTTTCACTGCTCTATCACCTCGACCAGTTCTGATGAAGGACTACAAACAGTCCAGCAGCAACAGCTTTAGTATGAAAATTATTGTTACAGCTGTGGTTGAGGGTTTATGAGGTAAATTGCAGATCTTCCTCTCAGTCGTGAGAGCCCTTCACTCTAAACCGTGAAAGCTCTTTACTTCAAAGACTCTGAGAGGTGAGTGACCCTCATTCTAAAATTTTTGAGTTATACGTGCACCTCACTACAAAGACTTCATTTTAATAGTCCCTGTCCACAGTGTACACAAGTGCGTTTATGATAACAAAGACGCCGGCAGAAAAAAATCATATCATCTTGCTCACCAAAGAAATCAGTCTGTTTAATACACATGCGTTTTCTATTTGTGTTCCTCTAATACTATATTTTCCACTTCATTATATATATTATTTGTGAACCTTTTGGGGCCTAGTTCCTAGGCCTTCAGTATCTCCTGCGCTACCATCCACGGGACGGTAGAAGTGTAGAAGGCAGCGCAAAATCCTTGTTCTGCCTTCTACACTGTATCCATACCTCTTACAGTATGCTGACTTTACCAAGCATCAACATTAACATTCCACCAGCCATTATTATTTTTTCTATTCCACTTGTCTGGTATGGACGTACACACGTCAGGTTGAGATAGACACACTAACAAAAGTGGTACTTTTCTTCCACCTTCCTGTTTTGGTTAATTAAGTGGCCAGTGTTTAGTTTCACAACGACATATAATTAATTAATGTAATATGCCTCATGATATCTGAGAGCTCATTTGGGTAATTGAATTCGCGATGTATTAGAAATTTCGCTGCAGTATGACAAGACCAGGAGCGGGTTAGCTGTTTTGTGGTAATTATTTTGAGTGTGTGTGTGTGTGTGTGTGTGTGTGTGTGTGTGTGTGTGTGTGTGTGTGTGTGTGTGTGTGTGTGTGTGTGTGTGTGTGTGTGTGCGTGTGTGTGTGTGTGCGTGTGTGTGTGTGTGTGTGTGTGTTTTAGTTAACATTTGTCAAAGGCTCTTGTCGGAAAATACTTGGCCTGTTTGTGTGTGTGTGTGTGTACTCACCTTTACACCGTTGTAAACTCTTATCCGTGGTCTTAGCTCCTGGCCCCGCCTCTCACCTTGACGCTTACCAAATTTCGCTCCCTACTAACCTCGTGGACCCATGTCGTACCTGCTACACAAATAACCCGCACATAAAAGAGAGAAGCTTACGACGACGTTTCGGTCCGACTTGGACCATTGACAAAGTCACCATTGACAAAGTGACAAAGTCAGTTTGGTGACTTTGTCAATGGTCCAAGTCGGACCGAAACGTCGTCGTAAGCTTCTCTCTTTTATGTGCGGGTTATTTGTGTATCGTTCCAGTCACGGTATTGTGCCTTTTTATTATTTATTTGTCGTACCTGCTCTTAGAACTATGGGTGGAGCCGGCCTCCACTACATATTCGTTGACAGTGGATATCATAGGGATGTCAGGAAGTATTTCTTGTCTCGAAGTGACCAGGAAAATGAGGCAGTATTCATACCCAGTTATGAGAAGAGTTATGATAGAGATCACGAAGAGACAAGGAACCCGGTAACGGCCAGTTTAAGAGATGGGCCCAGCAACTGAGACTCAACATTTGTAAGTACAAACCATCCACTTATCCAGCAAGTCGTTCAGTCACCCGCCCATCCACCCACCGTCCCCCGAGCCTCCATCCCAGCTATCAAAGATTCA
>NC_091331.1:14341714-14374214 GCF_038502225.1 Cherax quadricarinatus | reverse complement strand
GGGAAAAAAAGCGATTCTGCTGAATATTTCATTGTTTCCACATTATCTGGTGTAATTTATGCATCAGGTCGCGTACAGTAGCAATGTTGTTGCCGAGAAGTAGATAGGGTTCCCCACAGACGGGTTTCGAGTTGGGTTTAATCAGCTGATGTACGTAACCCGTACTGTAATATATCAGCTGCTGCATGTATACAACAATCAGCTGATACAGTTGAACCGTAATCAGCTGATACATGTAAATACAATCGACTAATAAAAGTTCTGCAGTATGCAGCTGAGATACGGAAACACTAATCAGCCGATATATGTAAACACTATCAGCTAATGCATGGAAATAATAATCTGATGTACATAAACAACAATCATCTGGTGGTTGCTAATAGTAATCAGCTGATAAATGCAAACATCAGTCAGCTGATCCATATAAACAATAATTAGCCGATGCATCATTATAATAATTGTTTGCAATACAAACGAGTAGACGAGTGAGACACATCTGCTATCTTCCTATTTTGTCGCCTCTGTATTCAACTGAAGAAGCCTACTATTTTTTGCGAAACGTTTTGGAAATAAGGATAACCAATTCAGGCGACGCATTTAAAAAAAATCAGCTGATGCGTGTAAACACTAATCAGCTGATGTATGTAAACACCAATCAACTGATGCATGTCAACAATACTCCGTAGTTCACACGCTTACAGGACGAGCAGCAGCTCTCAGGAATTCGAGTCCATTCTCCCCACTGACTGGCGTATTACCCCTTTCACAAATACAAAGAAAATCCCGGAAAAGTTATCGCGGTTAAAGGTAAAGCGAGGAGGGGAAAATACTCTGTATTAGGTTCAAACGTGGAGAAAAGATTGGGACGGAGCCAAGAACCTAAATCACCCCAGTGAAAAGAGAGATAAAAAAAAAAAAACACCTCCCCTTCTTTACCCTTACATTTTTTTTTACCTCCTCCGCAATCTGACTTTGGGATCTGTGGATGCTGGGTGTCGCTAGCAAGATTCTCAAGCAGCCGGGTTTCTTAGTCTTTGATCTCTTGTCTTATGTGCTTAATATTAAAGGGATTCGAGAGGGACTATTAAAAATTATAGCTTAGGTTTTGGATAAGAATTTAATTTAGGTAGTACAAAAGGAAAATGAGAAATAACAAAAAGGAAATGAGAGAGAGAGAGAGAGATAGAGAGAGAGAGAGAGAGAGAGAGAGAGGAGAGAGAGAGAGAGAGAGAGAGAGAGAGAGAGAGAGAGAGACAGAGAGAGAGAGAGGGACAGAGAGAGAGAGAGACAGACAGACAGACAGAGAGAGAGACAGAGAGAGAGACAGAGAGAGAGAGAGAGAGAGAGAGAGAGAGAGAGAGAGAGAGAGAGAGAGAGAGAGAGAGAGAGAGAGAGAGAGAGAGAGAGAGAGAGAGAGAGAGAAAGAGAGAGACTGGAGGTGGGAAGGGAGAAAGGAGAGAAACCAACATTAGCCATCGTCAGGAAGGTGGAGAGGATGAGTGAGCCCAGCAGATGAATGGGACTGGTGGAGGGAAGTGGGAGGGAGTGGAAGAGAGTCTCGTGTAAGGAAAGTGATGGAGGGTGTTGTTGTCTCTCTCCTGGAGGGAAGTGTAGGGTACGAGGGAAGTTGTATGCCTGGTGGAGGGAAGGCGAGGGAGGGAACCAGTATTCATCTGCTGGAGGGAAGCTAGAACAGAGACAACCGGTTTATGAGTTTCCCTTTCAAGTGTCATCCAGAGTGGAAGTTAAAAGGGATTGTTGAACTGTCTTATTGGGAGAAGAAAGACAGGAAGGACACGGTACACATCCGCAGCGTGATGCTCTGTTTACTTATTCCTTCAAAGAGAAAGGATTTCTTTTGTTAGGTGATGAGATCTGCGTTGGTGATGGGAGGTGGGGAAATCTGTTCCTATGTTAGGGGGTCAGGATAAGGGAAGGAGAAGAAGCAGTCACTCATATTTTAGCGGAGTATTCATAGCATGTGTACATACAATAAAGCATCTCAATTACTGGGAACGATTGAAGTCCCTTGACCTGTACTCCTTGGAACGCAAGTGTCACCCTCCTGGTGGGGAAAAGGGAAGGCAGAGGGAGGCCCTTTGGTGAAGTCCCTTATTTCCTAGCGTTCAAACCGCTGGATAACAAAGTCCCAGAAGCGGGTACTGGAGATGGCAGCCATGGCAACGAAATAAACACAGGCGATCTTAATTAACGAAGCCTCGAGGTAATGAGAAAATGAGTTAGTAAGAGTCTACCAGACGGTCAACGGAGTCACAACCTGAGTGAGATGAACAGGAAGAAGGAGTTGTGTAAAAAACGATTGCCGCGTTAATGTAAACGAAACATCTACGTCATAAACTTAATTTAATAAATAATGTACATTTTAAATTATTAATGAAAATTCGAGACGCAGGTATTTCGTTTTCGAAAGGAATACGTTAACGAAAAACGGTGAAGAACGACATTAAAATCACACTGAATCAACGAAAATGAAACGATATCAGGAGCATAAAGGAAATGATAACATGAGGGAGATGATTACATGAGGGAGATGATAACATGAGGGAGATGATAACATGAGGGAAATGATAATGTAAATTGATGATGATGGAGAAAATGGATAAAAAAAGAAACTGATGGAAATCACCCGCCATCACCACCACCACCACCACCATTATCACAATCACCACCACAATCACTACCACAATCACCACCACAACCACTACCACAATCATCATCACCACCACCACAATCACCACCACCACCACCACTACCACAACCACCACTACCACTACCACAATCAACATCATCGCTACCACTACCCCAATCACCACTACCACTACCACAATCACCATCATCACTACCACAATCACCCCCACCACTAGCTCTACCAAAATCACCACTACCACTACCACAATCACCACCACCACTACCACTACCACAATCACCACCACTACCACAATTACCACCACCACTACTACAATCACCACCACCACTATCACTACCACAATCACCAAAACAACTACCACAAGCACCACCACCACTACCACAATCACCAACGCCACCACTACCACAATCACTACCACCACCACTACCACAATTACCACCACCACTACTACAATCACCACCACCACTATCACTACCACAATCACCACCACCACTACCACAAGCACCACCACCACTACCACAATCACCAACGCCACCACTACCACAATCACCACCACCACTACCACAAGCACCACCACCACTACCACAATCACCAACGCCACCACTACCACAATCACCACCACCACCACCACTACCATAATCACCACCACCACCACTATCACAATTACCACCATCACCACCAACACTACCACAATCACGACCACTACCATAATCCTTACCACTATCGCCATCACCACTACCAGCACCACTACCACCATCACCACCACCACTACCACCACCACTACCACCACTACCACTATCACCACTACCACCATCACCACCACCATTGCCACCACCACCATCACCACAACCACCACCACCACCACTATCACCACTACCACCATCACCACCACCACCATCACCACAACCACCACCACCACCATCGCTGCTCTGGGACACCATCTTTTCCTCTTCTTTTCCTCTTGGGGATAAATTTCTCCTCCGTCTGCCGGCACTTTCCTGCTAGGCACTCCATCTCCTCCGTTGTCTCTCCCTCCAGGTCTCTTTACTCCTGCAACTCCATTTCCTCCTTCGCTGTCGTTCCCTATAGTTCTCTTTTCCACTGGTACTTCATCTCCTCCTCCACTGTCCTTCCCTCCAGTTCCCCTTCGCACTGGACTCCATTCGGAAGCTCTCTCAGCTGTGCCTGGTCCCCCTCTCCTGCAGTCTGCTGTCTCCCTCTGTCTCTCCTTTTGATCTTTAGTTTTCAAGCATATTTCTACCAGGTAGTCGAGGCCCGGGGCTCTAAACCTGTGTGTGTGTGTGTGTGTGTGTGTGTGTGTGTGTGCATTTTCTTCGTGGTGTGTCGTCTTAATTTTTTTTAATATATCATAATTTGTTTTAAAATTTCAATTATTGTAACACTTTTTTTCACTTTTTAACTCATCCCACTGAAACACCACTTTGGCAAGATAATTTTCTTGGTATACTGTCGGCGTCACTTTTGCTCATTTTTTAGTTGTGGCTTCTTGTTCTCCTTGTCTTGTTCTGGTTGTCTTATTTTGGTTGTCCTGGTCTGGTTGTCATGTTCTTCTTGTCTTGTTCTTCTTGTCTTGTGCTGGTTGCCTTGTTTTCCTTATCTTGTTCTCCTTGTCTTGTTCTGATTGTCCTATTCTGGTTGTCTTGGTTTCCTTGTCTTGTTCTGGTTGTCTTATTGTGGTTGTCTTGTTTTCCTTGTCTAGCTTTCCTTGTCTTGTTTTCCTTGTCTTGTTCTCCTTGTCTTGTTGTCTTTGTCTTGTTCTCCTTGTCGTGTTCTCCTTGTCTTGTGCTGGTTGTCTTGTTTCCCTTATCTTGTTCTGGCTGTCTTATTCTCCGTGTCTTGCTCTGATTGACCTATTCTGGTTGTACTGTTCTGGTTCCCTTGTTCTGGGTGTCCTGTTTTCCTTGTCTTGCTCCCCTTGTTTTGTTTTCCTTGTCTTGTTCTCCTTGTCTTGTTCTCCTTGTCTTGTTGTCTTTGTCTTGTTCGCTTTGTCTTGTTCTAGCTGTCTTGTTCTCCTTGTCTTGTTCTAATTGTCCTATTCTGGTTGTCTTGTTCTCCTTGTCTTGTTCTCCTTAGAAGTCTTCTTTAATTTCTTTCATATTCTTTAGAAACTTTATAAGTGATTTTCATGTCGCTTCTTTTCTTCTTATCAGCATAAACATCATTTATCATAACTAACGTTTATTATTCATCATAAATGATGTTATTATACATCATAAATCATGTTTATCAATGTTTATTGTTATTCATAACTAATGTTTATTGTTATTCATAACTAATGTTTATTGTTATTCATAACTAATGTTTATTGCTATTCATAACTAATGTTTATTGTTATTCATAACTAATGTTTGTTGTTATTCATAACTAATGTTTATCATTCATCATAAATAGTGTTTATAATTCATCATACATAATGTTTATAATTCTTTATAAATAATGTTTATATTCATCACAATGTTTATTCTTCATAATTAATGTTTATTATTCAGATCCTTGTGGCACCCCACTGATGACATCTCCCCACAGCGTCATTTTTATCCATTATAGCCGTTAGTTTTTTCCTCTCAAACAAAATTTCTTTCAATCCTTGTAAGAGTTTGTCATCTGAGTGAAATTCTATCAAAATTTTTCATAAAATCTGGATAAATACAATCTGTCCATTATATTTCTGTCATGGACAATTTCCGTAACTCTGTCGTAATCTGTTAATAGATTGATGTGCATGTATTTGTAAATTAGAAACCGAACTGTTTACCTGTTAATAGTCTTTTTCTCTGCAAGTATTTTCTCCCCACTTTCTTGCAATGGCTTTTTCTAAAATTTCCACAACACTTGTAAGCCTTACTGGCCTTTTTTAAAGGGCCTTCCCCTTCTCTTTTTTTAAATATTTTCATAATGTATGCCATTTTTCATCTGTCTGTTAATTTACCCGCTTGTAGCGTAGTGGTAAAAAGATATCCGAAGTGGATAGCATAAATCATCCGCAAATCGTTTTCAAAATATATATAGTAATGTAGTTTCGGTTAGTTTTTTTTTTACCATATCGGTGTCCAGAACTCCTTTACCTCGGCTACAGCGTTTTCAGTATGGTTCGGTTCCTCTGTCTGCTTGGGATTTAGATCCTTTTTATTTAAAATATCTCGTTTTGTAAACACTCTGAAAATTGCTATATATTACCTTGTACATTTCCTCCTCAGCTTCGTTGACTCTTTCGTTGTCCCTAGATTTCTATATTTTCTCTGTAACTCTCAGTTTAGTTTATGCAAACTTGCTTTGAAAGATTCGATTCCATCCTTGCTCTCGTCCACTTTTTTAATGTATCATTTCTCTCTTTCTCTCTCTCTCTCTCTTTCGCTTATTTCACTTGCATATTCATGCTGGCATGTCCGAATCTCTCATAAGTTTCTTGAATGGCCCGTTACCTAAACTGCTTCCAAGTCCTTAAAAAAAAAAACAACACAGAACGAGTGGGTTTTGAACCCATGGCGAGGTAAGTCCTGAAACCCACAGGCCAGTTTAAACCATTCTTTAATATATATTCTTAAAATTTCCTTTTTTTTTCGGGGATTAGGGGGGTAACATACTTTTAGATCTCTTTTTCACGTTACTTTACTCTTTACACAGATGATATATAAAGCTCTTTCTTGTGGCATTGTATCCCATTCAGCGACTCTTAAGCACCCTACTTGGGGTACACCTGCGGAGTGTTTCGGGGGGTCAACGCCCCCGCGGCCCCGTCTGTTTCTAAACCTCCTTAATGCATTGCGATATATTTCCCTTTCTTATAACTAAGTGGTTTGCTATTTTTTTTTAATTTCCTAAATTATATTTAATAAAAATGTTATTTTAAAATAGAAGTTGAACAGCGTTTTTAAAAAGTGGATAAAAATTATTATTGTAAAAAGTTCTTCTGTTCTAATAAATACTAGAGTAGACAACACTAGGGTAGACAATACTAGGGTAGACAACACTAGGGTAGACAATACTAGAGTAGACAACACTAGGGTAGACAACACTAGGGTAGACAACACTAGGGTAGACAACACTAGGGTAGACAACACTAGGGTAGACAACACTAGGGTAGACAATACTAGAGTAGACAACACTAGGGTAGACAACACTAGTGTAGACAACACTAGGGTAGACAACACTAGGGTAGACAACACTAGGGTAGACAATACTAGAGTAGACAATACTAGGGTAGACAATACTAGAGTAGACAATACTAGGGTAGACAACACTAGGGTAGACAACACTAGGGTAGACAACACTAGAGTAGACAACACTAGGGTAGACAACACTAGGGTAGACAATACTAGGGTAGACAACACTAGGATAGACAACACTAGGGTAGACAATACTAGAGTAGACAATACTAGGGTAGACAATACTAGAGTAGACAATACTAGGGTAGACAACACTAGGGTAGACAACGTTAGGGTAGACAATACTAGAGTAGACAATACTAGGGTAGACAATACTAGAGTAGACAACACTAGGGTAGACAACACTAGGGTAGACAACACTAGGGTAGACAACACTAGGGTAGACAATACTAGAGTAGACAATACTAGGGTAGACAATACTTGAGTAGACAATACTAGGGTAGACAACACTAGGGTAGACAACACTAGGGTAGACAACACTAGAGTAGACAACACTAGGGTAGACAACACTAGGGTAGACAATGCTAGGGTAGACAACACTAGGGTAGACAACACTAGGGTAGACAATACTAGAGTAGACAATACTAGGGTAGACAACACTAGGGTAGACAACACTAGGGTAGACAACACTAGAGTAGACAACACTAGGGTAGACAACACTAGGGTAGACAATACTAGGGTAGACAACACTAGGGTAGACAACACTAGGGTAGACAACACTAGGGTAGACAACACTAGAGTAGACAACACTAGGGTAGACAACACTAGGGTAGACAATATTAGGGTAGACAACACTAGGGTAGACAACACTAAGGTAGACAACACTAGGGTAGACAACACTAGAGTAGACAACACTAGGGTAGACAACACTAGGGTAGACAATACTAGGGTAGACAACACTAGGGTAGACAAAACTAGGGTAGACAACACTAGAGTAGACAACACTAGGGTAGACAACACTAGGGTAGACAATACTAGGGTAGACAATACTAGGGTAGACAACACTAGGGTAGACAACACTAGGGTAGACAACACTAGGGTAGACAACACTAGAGTAGACAACACTAGGGTAGACAACACTAGGGTAGACAATACTAGGGTAGACAACACTAGGGTAGACAACACTAGGGTAGACAATACTAGGGTAGACAACACTAGGGTAGACAATACTAGGGTAGACAACACTAGGGTAGACAATACTAGAGTAGACAACACTAGGGTAGACAATACTAGGGTAGACAACACTAGGGTAGACAACACTAGGGTAGACAATACTAGGGTAGACAACACTAGGGTAGACAATACTAGGGTAGACAACACTAGGGTAGACAATACTAGGGTAGACAACACTAGGGTAGACAATACTAGGGTAGACAACACTAGGGTAGACAATACTAGGGTAGACAACACTAGGGTAGACAATACTAGGGTAGACAACACTAGGGTAAACAACACTAGGGTAGACAACACTAGGGTAGACAACACTAGGGTAGACAATACTAGGGTAGACAATACTAGGGTAGACAACACTAGGGTAGACAACACTAGGGTAGACAACACTAGGGTAGACAACACTAGAGTAGACAACACTAGGGTAGACAACACTAGGGTAGACAATACTAGGGTAGACAACACTAGGGTAGACAACACTAGGGTAGACAATACTAGGGTAGACAACACTAGGGTAGACAATACTAGGGTAGACAACACTAGGGTAGACAATACTAGAGTAGACAACACTAGGGTAGACAATACTAGGGTAGACAACACTAGGGTAGACAACACTAGGGTAGACAATACTAGGGTAGACAACACTAGGGTAGACAATACTAGGGTAGACAACACTAGGGTAGACAATACTAGGGTAGACAACACTAGGGTAGACAATACTAGGGTAGACAACACTAGGGTAGACAATACTAGGGTAGACAACACTAGGGTAGACAATACTAGGGTAGACAACACTAGGGTAGACAACACTAGGGTAGACAATACTAGGGTAGACAACACTAGGGTAGACAATACTTGGGTAGACAACACTAGGGTAGACAATACTAGGGTAGACAATACTAGGGTAGACAACACTAGGGTAGACAATACTAGGGTAGACAACACTAGGGTACACAATACTAGGGTAGACAACACTAGGGTAGACAATACTAGGGTAGACAATACTAGGGTAGACAACACTAGGGTAGACAACACTAGGGTAGACAACACTAGGGTAGACAATACTAGGGTAGACAATACTAGGGTAGACAATACTAGGGTGGGCAACACTAGGTTAGACAACACTAGGGTAGACAATACTAGGGTGGGCAACACTAGGGAAGACAACACTAGGGTAGACAATACTAGGGTAGACAACACTAGGGTAGACAACACTATGGTAGACAACACTAGGGTAGACAATACTAGGGTAGACAACACTAGGGTAGACAACACTAGGGTAGACAACACTAGGGTAGACAATACTAGGGTAGACAATACTAGGGTGGGCAACACTAGGTTAGACAACACTAGGGTAGACAATACTAGGGTGGGCAACACTAGGGTAGACAATACTAGGGTGGGCAACACTAGGTTAGACATCACTAGGGTAGACAATACTAGGGTGGGCAACACTAGGATAGACAATACTAGGGTGGGCAACACTAGGTTAGACAACACTAGGGTAGACAATACTAGGGTGGGCAACACTAGGGTAGACAACACTAGGGTAGACAATACTAGGGTAGACAACACTAGGGTAGACAACACTATGGTAGACAACACTAGGGTAGACAATACTAGGGTAGACAACACTAGGGTAGACAACACTAGGGTAGACAACACTAGGGTAGACAATACTAGGGTAGACAATACTAGGGTGGGCAACACTAGGTTAGACAACACTAGGGTAGACAATACTAGGGTGGGCAACACTAGGGTAGACAATACTAGGGTGGGCAACACTAGGTTAGACATCACTAGGGTAGACAATACTAGGGTGGGCAACACTAGGATAGACAATACTAGGGTGGGCAACACTAGGTTAGACAACACTAGGGTAGACAATACTAGGGTGGGCAACACTACGGTAGACAACACTAGGGTAGACAATACTAGGGTAGCCAATACTAGGGTGGGCAACACTACGGTAGACAACACTAGGGTAGACAATACAAGAGTGGGCAACACTACGGTAGACAACACTAGGGTAGACAATACTAGGGTAGACAATACTAGGGTGGGCAACACTACGGTAGACAACACTAGGGTAGACAATACTAGGGTAGACAATACTAGGGTGGGCAACACTACGGTAGACAACACTACGGTAGACAACACTAGGGTAGACAATACTAGGGTGGGCAACACTAAGGTAGACAACACTAGGGTAGACAATACTAGGGTAGACAATACTAGGGTGGGCAACACTACGGTAGACAACACTAGGGTAGACAATACTAGGGTGGGCAACACTGCGGTAGACAACACTAGGGTAGACAATACTAGGGTGGGCAACACTACGGTAGACAACACTAGGGTAGACAATACTAGGGTGGGCAACACTACGGTAGACAACACTAGGGTAGACAATACTAGGGTGGGCAACACTAGGTTAGACAACACTAGGGTAGATAATACAAGGGTGGGCAACATTACGGTAGACAACACTAGGGTAGACAATACTAGGGTGGGCAACACTAGGTTAGACAACACTAGGGTAGATAATACTAGGGTGGGCAACACTAGGTTAGACAACACTAGGGTAGATAATACTAGGGTGGGCAACACTAGGTTAGACAACACTACGGTAGATAATACTAGGGTGGGCAACACTAGGTTAGACAACACTAGGGTAGATAATACTAGGATGGGCAGCACTAGGTTAGACAACAATTGGGTAGATAATACTAGGGTGGGCAACACTAGGTTAGACAACACTAGGATAGACAATACTAGAGTGGGCAACACTAGGTTAGACAACACTAGGGTAGACAATACTAGGGTGGGCAACACTAGGTTAGACAACACTAGGGTAGATAATACTAGGGTGGGCAACACTAGGTTAGACAACACTAGGATTGACAATACTAGGGTGGGCAACACTAGGTTAGACAACACTAGGGTAGACAATACTAGGGTGAGCAACACTAGGTTAGACAACACTAGGGTAGATAATACTATGGTGGGCAACACTAGGGTAGACAATACTAGGGTAGACAATACTAGGGTAGGCAACACTAGGATAGACAATACTAGGGTAGGCAACACTAGGGTAGACAACACTAGGGTAGACACTAATAGGGTAGGCAAAACTAGGGTAGATAATACTAGGGTAGGCAACACTGGGGTAGACAATACTAGGGTATGCAACACTAGGGTAGACAATACTAGGGTAGGCAACCCTAGGATGGACAATACTAGGGTAGGCAACACTAGGGTAGACAACACTAGGGTAGACAATACTAGGGTGGGCAACACTAGGTTAGACAACACTAGGGTAGACAATACTAGGGTGGGCAACACTAGGTTAGACAACACTAGGGTAGACAATACTAGGGTGAGCAACACTAGGTTAGACAACACTAGGGTAGATAATACTAGGGTGGGCAACACTAGGGTAGACAATACTAGGGTAGACAATACTAGGGTAGGCAACACTAGGATAGACAATACTAGGGTAGGCAACACTAGGGTAGACAACACTAGGGTAGACACTACTAGGGTAGGCAAAACTAGGGTAGATAATACTAGGGTAGGCAACACTGGGGTAGACAATACTAGGGTATGCAACACTAGGGTAGACAATACTAAGGTAGACAACACTAGGGTAGGCAACGCTAGGGTAGACAATACTAGGGTAGACAATACTAGGGTAGGCAACACTAGGGTAGACAACATTACTGTAGACAATACTAGGGTAGGCAACATTAGGGTAGACAATCTAGGGTAGGCAACACTAGGGTAGACAATACTAGGGTAGATAACACTAGGGTAGACAGTACTAGGGTAGACAACACTAGGGTAGGTAACACTAGGGTAGACAATACTAGGGTAGACAATACTAGGGTCGACAATAATAAGATAGACAATACTAGGGTAGACAACACTAGGGTAGGCAATACTAGGGTAGGCAACACTAGGGTAGACAATACTAAGGTAGACAATACTAGGGTAGGCAATACTAGAATAGACAATACTAGGGTAGGCAATACTAGGGTAGACAATACTAGGGTAGACAATACTAGGGTAGGCAATACTAGGGTAGACAATACTAGGGTAGGCAATACTATGGTAGACAATGCTTGGGTAGACAATACTAGGGTAGGCAATACAAGGGTAGACAATACTAGGGTAGGCAATACTAGGGTAGACAATATTAGGGTAGACAATACTAGGGCAGACAATACTAGGGTAGACAATACTAGGGTAGACAATACTAGGATAAACAATACTAGGGTAGACAAAGCTAGGGTAGACAAAACTAGGGTAGACAGTACTAGGGTAGACAATAGCAAAATCCGACAAGTGTAACTGAAGAAACTGGTGGCAGCGAATTCTTTGAAAACAACGTTTCTCCCTAGGCTAGAACTTTAACGTACTTGACAAAACCCCAAGTTTAATACGTCTGATGACAGAGCGTCGCTGTCTCTTACGAGCGTCGCCTCACGTATTTTTCCGATACATCAAAAATCTAGTCACTGTATTTAGGGATTCTGTTGATGACTTATTTATAGTTGCAGCTTCTTAAGTTGTCCAGGTTATGTGTTTACCATTAAAATTTCCAATTTACAAGTATTTTTTTCCTAGTCAGCGTCGCTCCCCATTAAAAATTCTCTTAATATATTAAGTTTTCTCTGGGTGTCCTTAACTCTGAACACCAGGGTGTCCTTAACTCTGAACATCTGGGTGTCCTTAACTCTGAACATCTGGGTGTCCTGAACTCTGAATATACGGGTGTCCTTAACTCTGAACATATGGGTGTCCTAAACTCTGAACATCTGGGTGTCCTAACTCTGAACATCTGGGTGCCAGGAATATTTCACCAGCTGGTGTGTGTGTGTGTGTGTGTGTGTGTGTGTGTGTGTGTGTGTGTGTGTGTGTGTGTGT
The DNA here is from genome assembly GCF_038502225.1 of Cherax quadricarinatus. NCBI lineage: Eukaryota > Metazoa > Arthropoda > Malacostraca > Decapoda > Parastacidae > Cherax > Cherax quadricarinatus. Next base: position 14,361,260 of record NC_091331.1, on the reverse strand, counting down.
GTACTCACCTATTTGTGGTTGTAGAGGTTGAGTCATAGCTCCTGGCTCTGTCTCTTCGCTGGTCACTACTAGGTCCACTCTCTCTCCCTTCTCCATGTGGGTATATGTAAGAGTGTTATACCATGAATTTGGGCATGTCTTTGTTTGTTTAGGAGATAAAGGAGGGAAGAAACACGATGAGAATGAAGAAGTGAATATGGAGGAGGAGGAGGAGGAGGAGGAGGAGGAGGAGAAGGTGGGTAGAATGGATAAGTGGTTCCTGTTCTCGTAAGTAAAAAGGAGTTAAAACGTCTGCAGCTATTACCATAAACCACTGACCCTCACAAGTTATGAGCTCACCTTACTCACACACTCACAACACCCTATACAACACTCCCTGACTCACCTCACTCACACTCACAGCACTGCCTGACTCACCTAACTCACACTCACAACACCCTACACAGCACTCCCTGACTCACCTCACTCATACTCACACCCTACACAACACTGCCTGACTCACCTCACTCATACTCACACCCTACACAACACTGCCTGACTCACCTCATTCACAACACACTTTGACTAACCTCCGTGAGACTCATTGTTGATTCACTCTGCGTGACTCGATGCTGACTCACCCTCTGTGACTACACACACCCTAACTCAACTTACGTGACTCAGTACACTTCGACTTACCTTGTGCGACTCGCTAAACATATGACTTTCAACTAATGGCTCACTCTCAGTGACTACCTGCCAGTGACTGGTAAACAACTACTATTACAACAACTACCTTTACAACAGCCACCGGTACCAACCACATTTACCACCAGCCACATTCATCACAACCAACACTACCAGAAACAATCACCACCACCACCATCCACAATTATCACGACCACCAACATCAGCCACAGTTACGATTACCACAGGAACCACCCGACAACCAACCAACCAACATCTCTAAACCACTACACTGTTGTCAGCCCAGTAAATTCCTTAATCCCTTCAAGGAGCATACGAAATTACCACACACACACACACACACACACACACACACACACACACACACACACACACACACACACACACACACACACACACACACACACACACACACACACACACACACACACACACACACACACACACACTGCAAGGAAGAGCTAGCAAGGAGTTATTCTGGACTTGGGCCAAGACCACCATCACAGAGTTGCTACAAACACAGCCACGCTGAGAGAGAACGTATGCTCCTTCTTGCATGAACTCCAGTGAGAGAATTTGTTAAAAAGTGCTTGGAATTATGCCAGAATTTTCATTGTTTAGGGTTCGGGAAGATGTCGGGGGAGAGATTATATATGGGGAAGAAGTGAGAGGGTGCAGGTGTTGTGTGGGGAAGGTGTGAGTAAGAGTAAGTGTTGGAGTAAGAGTGAGTAAGACTGCTATTACAGATTTAAAAATTTAAATGAGAGTACGAACAGCTTCACTGATCAGAGATTGAGAAGCATTTTATCCAATGGTTCCAACTCTGAATGACCTCCACCCCCAACGGGTTTAGCGTTTCATGAAATTCCACTTCTTAAAAATCAATTTCGCAACATTTCAAGTCACTTGTTAGTGGTTGAGCCCCACTAGATGCTGGAAGGACTGGACTTTAAGCTTCTCTGTGTGAGAGACATCAAGCCAGTCAGAGACACTCGGATTATTTGCTGAAGACTGAGACGAAGCGTAGGCATTCTAATCCTTGTAAGTAACTGTAACTCACTGCACCTAACTGTGGCTCTGTGTTCATCTTGGACTTGCACCAAGAGTACCTTGCTGTGGGTCTGTGTCCATCTTGGACTCACACCAAGAGTACCTTGCTGTGGGTCTGTGTCCATCTTGGACTCACACCAAGAGTACCTTGCTGTGGGTCTGTGGCCATCTTGGACTTACACCAAGAGTACGTTGCTGTGGGTCTGTGGCCACCTTGGTCTCACACCAAGAAAACCATGCTGTGGGTCTGTGTCCATCTTGGACTCACACCAAGAGTACCATGCTGTAGGTCTGTGGCCATCTTGGACTTACACCAAGAGTACCTTGCTGTGGGTCTGAAAGCACCCTGTGTCACCTCAAAGTCCTTAACGACTCGTTAATAATTTTCTGCACTAGCTCTAAGTGCTGTCTCCCAGCCAAAGTCATTATATCAGTGATAGTATTCACTCACTTGGTGTAGACAAGACTCAAGCATGCTTCACATCACCCCTTCCCCTAATGTGTTGCCTAAACGGCTGTAGAACGGGGGAAGAGAGATATATAAAGGCGCACAGCACATTATAATAACTCTTGATATCATCAACTTCATCTTATTTTCCTCTTTATTCCATTCTTCCCTTTCAATTATATATATGTTGTCATTATTATGTTAGGTGAGTTGACAGGAGAGGAGAGTCGGAGAGACAAGGTAGGTGGTATTGTATTTCGCCTGGAGTTTTCTTAATATAATTATTAGGGAGAGAATGTGGAGGTTTGGGCATTTCTGGCTGCTTGTTCCTTGCTCTGTGGCGCGGAATGTTAGCTATTTAGACCTCCATGTTGGCTGATGGTACGAGGTATGTGGCAGTGACTTTGTTGCGGTGTATGTATGTATGTGTGTGTGTGTGTGTGTGTGTGTGTGTGTGTGTGTGTGTGTGTGTGTGTGTGTGTGTGTGTGTGTGTGTGTGTGTGTGTATGTGTGTGTGTACTTGTGTGTGCGTATGCTTATTTGTATTTACATGTGCACGTATGTGATATGTATGATATATATATGTTTGTGAATATATATATATATATATATATATATATATATATATATATATATATATATATATATATATATATATATATATGTATATATATATAAATATAAATATATACATATATACTACTAATGTATTTATTTTACCGCACATATCAACTTTGCTAACTGTGCACTGGGGTCTCCTTCATAAACTTTGCTTCATAACTGACTTGCTTACCCCTGGATGTAACAACATAATCCTCACAACTACTCACGTATCTCTTCCTCTCTCTGATGTTATCAGGACTTTTCTCTTGTCTCCTGTGGACTGTTTTTTGTTGTCTCTCATCCCCACTGCCTGCCACGGTTATGCTAAGTTTTTTTTTTTTTAAACTGAACATTGACATGATAGAATTTTTTTTTTTCACCGAGAGTCAAAAAAATGAAGAGTTGTATTTGATGTTTGTAAATGTCAAATAACAAAAATGGATGAAAATATAAAATGATCTCATATAGAATAAAAAGAAACAGCAAAATTGAAAAAAGAGATGAGAGCCAAATATGAGAAAATGAAATCGAGAATTGAGAAATACGATGTTAGAGAAAAGACTAAAGAGGAGAAATATGATAAGAACATATGAACATAATAACATATGAACGTTATAACATATGAACGTTATAACATATGAACGTTATAACATATGAACGTTATAACATATGAACATAATAACATATGAACGTTATAACATATGAACGTTATAACATATGAACGTTATAACATATGAACGTTATAACATATGAACGTTATAACATATGAACGTTATAACATATGAACGTTATAACATATGAACATAATAACATATGAACGTTATAACATATGAACGTTATAACATATGAACGTTATAACATATGAACGTTATAACATATGAACATTATAACATAGGATAAAAGGTATGATGCCGATTTTATGGATGAACGGTCACTAGTATATAAACTTGATATGTAGAAAGAATTTGATAAAACAAAATTGTGTGACATCCTCATATAGGACATGTTGAGATCAGTACTGATGATGGTTGAGGTTGCATCTTGGGGGTGGGGGAGGAAGGTTAAAGGTCAATATTATTAATAAAGAAGGAACAAAATAAGCACTGGTCTGCTCCACACACACACACACACACACACAGTAGCGGCCAGTGAAGAGGCGGGACCAGGAGCTATGAATCGACCCCTGCAACTACAACTAGGTGAGTACAACTAGGTGAGCACACACAAACACACACACAAAACCACAAACTACAAACAACAGGCCAAGTGTCCATCTACAATTGCCTTTGACAACTAGTCATTAACACACACAAGGGAGACCAAATTGCTTCACTTTTATGGCATTAAAAACAGTGGAATAAACTACTTCGCGAAACACAGGAAGACACTACGCACGCAGTTTCCAGATTAGATACGATAGGCCCCCAGAAGCTAGGAACCAACACGCGCACATATATGTGTAGATGAACTCATGTCCACAGACACATACATACATACATACATACATACATACATACATACATACATACATACATACATACATACATACATACGTACGTACATGCATACAAAAGCTATGAATAGACCCCTGCAACCAAAATTAGGTGAGTACACGTATACATATATACATATATTCATGCATACATGCATACATACATATATACATACAAGGAATATTTTTGTAGTAAAATCATAAGCATATTCTTAACCTTTTAATTTAATTAATAAATTCCAGGTGAAATGAAGTCAAGACAAATTTATGGCGGCCATTTTTGTTATTTTCTTTTAAGTTTTTTCTTTGCATGATTACTGTTGTTGTGATCTTTGTTAGGCTGTGCTTGTTGTTGTTGTCACTGTTGTTGTTGTTGTGGTTGTTCTTGTGGCTGTTGTTGCTGTTGTTGTTGCTGCTGTTGTCGTTGTTGTTGTTGCTGTGGTTGTTATTGTTCTTTTTGTTGTTGTGGTTGTTGTTGTTCTTGCTGTTGTGGTTGTCGTGGTTGTTGTTTTTGTTGTTGTTTTTGTTGTTGTTGTGGTTACTGCTGTTGTGGTTGTAGCTGTTCTTGTTGTGGTTTCCGTGGTTACTGTTTTTCGTTGTTGTTGTGGTTACTGCTGTTGTCGTTGTTGTTGTTGCCTTGGTTGTTGTTGCTGTTGTGGTTGTGGTTATTGCTGTTGTTGTTTTTGTTGTTTTTATCATCTGTGGTTTACAACCCTTGTCCATCAAGTCCGTATTCTGTATCCGGTCTTCTCTCTCTCTCTCTCTCTCTCTCTCTCTCTCTCTCTCTCTCTCTCTCTCTCTCTCCCCTTTTCCCTTGACACTCGACCATTCCTGCAACTCTTCCAGGGCTTCTTGTAGCCTTACTTTCCCCGGTCACCTCTGAGATATATTCCCCTCATCAGCCTTTCCATCACTAGCAAATATTGTATAATACGTTGGACTCTCTCTCACGCCTTAATTTTGTTTAGCAGAGTTGGATACATCAGCAACGTGTTGCTACTACCCTATTCTGTATGATACTTGCACAGTGGGAACAAAAGATAGCTATGTTTCCTTGCCATGTCCCATCACACAGATGGGTTACATCCATAGACAGCCGTCAGTGTGTTGAACTGAGAGACTTCGGTATGGTAATGAGGATATCGGTTAGTTTCAGTAAGGTTTGTTAGGAAACAGTGTTTCCTGACGCAGCTGGAACTTTTGGTCGTTTGACCGAGGCCTTCGGCTAGCTTACCGGTCCAGCCCTTTAAAATATATGGTTATGATTATACATTAGATTGCTTCTACTGGATGATAGACTCCGAGGATATTGTGCAACATGCGATTTGTGTATATCGGGAACAGTATATGTCCAGTCCAGAATCACGTGGGACAACACTTGTCACCCTACTTCATTCCGATAAGACTTCCGTGATCATCACTTCCTTGAGACCGTACTCTTGGATACTTCTTGATCCAGTGAAGTGCCACTTCCTTTACCCGGTTCCTACTCTTCCAGTCAATGGTCGCGTTTACCTCTCGTGGCAATAAGAAGTCAAGAGGCATTTTGGAGCAAACTTGAGAAACTAATTATTGCTGCGGATGTTGAGTAGGAAATAGCAGTGTGCGAGTCTGGTGAGAAAACACGGCGAGAATAAACTCATCGTGGATGAGAATGAAAAATTACGTGGTGTTGAAATAATTGAAAATAGAGCAACGTGGATGGAAAGATGAGCTGATTGAGAGTGAGGAGAAAAACTGCCAATTTCTGGAGTAGACGTGATCAGCTTCGTTTGTACCCAGTATGGACGCTAAGCTCACTCAACCAGGTGGTACAACCTGGCAGAGTGACCCTATTACTCTAACTAATAACTCTGTTTTACTCTCTATCTCTTTCACTCTCTCTCTCTCATACCTGCATTTCTCTCATTCACTCTTACACCATTTCGCACATGCGCCGCTTCCTTCCTTTGCGATCTGAAGTTGTTCTTTTAACATCCGTAGCAACTATTTCTGCAGCGGCTCCTTAGTATTCACTCCACTCCACTCAGGACTTCATCCTTCACTATCCACTCATCTCCACCGAACACTGAAGCAATGGTACCTTTCTCAAGTACCCACTGATAAAGCTCCACTGCGAGAACTTCACCAAGTACCCACTAATAAAGCCCCACTGCGGGTGAAAAGGCACCAAGAGCTACAGTCCTTTTGACTCACCATTACACCGTAAAATCCTTAACTTTACATCCTTTTCTCCTCTTCGAGTCCCCGTCACCACCTGGATCTTGTAAATAAGTTACACATTGTTCCATTTTTTTGCGTGGAACAATACCCCGAACACTCGAAACTTTCGTAAATGGCTTGGAATTGCACTGCAATTTTTTTTTACATAAGCCAATCACTCTGAGAGGACGCTAAACTTCTGTAAATTTGTTTACAAAGGAGGTCCGTAAAAAAAAAATTAAATAGGACTGTTGGCGAATCTCGAAGTTGTAAAATAAAAGCAAATCTCAATTTAGTTTCTTTTTTGTTCTTTTTTAACTTACGCCGAATACGACTACACAGGAAGATACGCTTAGAGAGTAAGAGAGTCTTTGTGGCGTAGAGACGACCTGAGAAGACAAGATTTAAGGCTGCGTGAACCGGAGATTGTGTAGTTGAAAGTAGTGGGGAGTGTGTAGCTGTGTGAACCGAGGATTGCGTAGATGTATGAACCGGGGATTGCGTGGATGTGTGAACTAGGAATTGCGCAGCTGTATGAACCGATGACTGCGTAGATGTGTGAACCAGGAATTGCAGAGATGAGTGAACCGGGGATTGGGTAGATGTGTGAACCAGGAATTGCGTAGATGAGTGAGTGAACCGGGGATTGCGTAGATGTATGAACCAGGAATATCATAATGTATGAACCAGGAACTGCGTAGCTGCATGAACCGAAGACTACGTAGATGTTTGAACCAGGAATTGCGTAGATGTGTGAACCGGGGTTTGCGTAGTTGAAAGAACCAATGACTATGCAGATGGACAAGCGGGAGATTGCCTTGAGAACGGAGCATTAAACAGGATGGAAGGAACAGGAGCAACAGTTCGACTCCCTCCAGTACATCTAAGCAAACCCTTATAGTCTGCTAGATCACAAAACATTAACTCTGTACTCGCTCCTTTCCCCTCCCCGGCCCGGCTCTCCCCGAGGCCGGGTTTATGGCTTAAAACACACACGCAGTAATGTAGGGATACGGCCAAGTTACTGCCGCATCCAGCCGTGTAGAAGCCGGAAAAACTTATGTACGGCATACATAGTGCCGTACTACACACACACACACACACACACACACACACACACACACACACACACACACACACACACACACACACACACACACACACACACACACACACACACACACACACACACACACACACACACACACACACACACACACACACACACACACACACACACACACACACACACACACGGGGCCAGGAGCTGAGTCTCGACCCCTGCAACCACAATTAGGTGAGTACACATAGAAGCTAGAGGATCAGGCTCATATAACAGGAAGGGCACTGCAATGGATCAGAGAATACCTGACAGGGAGGCAACAACGAGTCATGGTACGTAATGATGTATCACAGTGGGCACCTGTGACGAGAGGGGTCCCACTGGGGTCGGTCCTAGGACAAGTGCTATTTTTGGTATATGTGAACAACATGATGGAAGGGTTAGACTCAGAAGTGTCCCTGTTCGCAGACGATGTACATCGTTAATGAGGAGAATTAAATCAGATGAGGACCGGGCAGGACTTCAAAGAGACCTGGACAGACTGGACACCTGGTCCAGCAACTGGCTTCTCGAATTTAATCCCGCCAAATGCAAAGTCATGAAGATAGGTGAAGGGCACAGAAGACCGCAGACAGAGTATAGGCTAGGTGGCCAAAGACTGCAAACCTCGCTCAAGGAGAAAGATCTTGGAGTGAGTATAACACCGAGCATGTCTTCGGAAGCACACATCAACCAGGTAACTGCTGCAGCATATGGGCGCCTGGCAAACCTGAGAACAGTGTTCCGATACCTTAATAAGGAATCGTTCAAGACACTATACACCGTGTACGTCAGGCCCATACTGGAGTATGCAGCACCTGTTTGGAACCCGCACTTGATAAAGCACGTCAAGAAACCAGAGAAAGTGCAAAGGTTTGCGACAAGGTTAGTTCCAGAGCTAAGAAAGGTTAAGGGAAATCGGCCTGACGACACTAGAGGACAGGAGGGTCGGGGGAGACATGATAACGACATATAAAATACTGCGCGGAATAGACAAGGTGGACGAAGACAGGATGTTCCAGGGAGGGGGCACAGAAACAAGAGGTCACAATTGGAAGCTGAAGACACAGATGAGTCAGAAAGATATTAGGAAGTATTTCTTCAGTCATAGAGTTGTCAGGCAGTGGAATGGCCTAGAAAGTGATGTAGTGGAGGCAGGAACCATACATGGTTCTAAGACGAGGTTTGATAAAGCTCATGGAGCAGGGAGAGAGAGGACCTAGTAGCAACCGGTGAAGAGGCGAGGCCAGGAGTTAAGACTCGACCCCTGCAACTACAAATAGGTGAGTACACACATACATACAAACACACACACACGAGCGCGCGCGCGCATACATACACATACACAGACACATATAGTGTCGCCATCCATTGAGCGAGCGCATTACTATTCTCTGTTTTCCTTGGGCTTGGATTTTTTTTTCTTCTCTGTTTGGTTAAAATTCTCCTCCCCTACCCCCCGGGTATCCATCCCCGATGACGCACTTGTCACCCCTATCCCTTACATTCCACCCCATCCCTCACCTACGCATTCCCACTGCGTAACTGTTGCATGGAATAGGGTGGCATCGCACTGCTGATGTATCCAGTTTTGCTAAATAATGAATTCAGTCTTTTCTCTGTACCATCGTGTTATATACCTGTTGGTCTACCCGTTGGTCTACCCGTTGGTCTACCCGTTGGTCTACCCGTTGGTCTACCTGTTATATCACGAAGACCAACAACCGTTGGTCAGCTGGTTGGTTAGTTGGTTGTTTAATTGGGTTTAAAATCTAACGATTACGCCAAGGGTCATTATGGTTGCCCGTCACCTGTACACCACCAGACAAGAATACGCACTTCTTGGTGTGTCCCCTCTATCCGAAGGGATATACTTTATCATACTACTATTCCAATCCCACATTACTCCTCCAACTTATCCATTCGTTTCACCCCACCATCTCCCCTCCCTCGTTTCACACCCCACAACTCCAATCTGCCACCCGCCTTCCCCTTACTTCCACCAATCCCCTGAATGTAGTGTGAATAGCCGTTGCCAGCTACTGAATGGCTAATCAGTCTTAGTTTGGCTGATTGCATTTTGCTCTTGACACTTATAGGATTGTGGATATATTTTTTTTGAGAGGACAGCTAGATGATAACCTCGAGATAGCTTTTTTTTAATCGTGTTTTATTTTCTCTCTATCATAATGGCTGTTGTCTACTTACAAGGGATTGCGTAAGTTAGTTGATAATATTCCCGTTTGTCGGTCTTTGTGTAATAGTGGTAGTAGTAGTAATAGTAGTAGTAGTAGTAGTAGTAATTTGTAGCTGAGTTATGAATGGATGAATAAGAGCTATACCTGTCCAAGAGCTACACCCATCCAAGAGCTACATCCGTCCAAGAGCTACACCCGCCCAAGAGCTACACCCGCCCAAGAGCTACACCCGAACAGGGGCTACACCCATCCAAGAGCTACATCCGTCCAAGAGCTACACCCGCCCAAGAGCTACACCCGCCCAAGAGCTACACCCATCCAAGAGCTACACCCGCCCAAGAGCTACACCCGCCCAAGAGCTACACCCATCCAAGAGCTACATCCGTCCAAGAGCTACACCCGTCCAAGAGCTACACCCGCCCAATAGCTACACCCATCCAAGAGCTACACCCGCCCAAGAGCTACACCCGCCCAAGAGCTACACCCGCCCAAGAGCTACACCCATCTAAGAGCTACACCCGCCCAAGAGCTACACCCGCCCAAGAGCTACACCCATCCAAGAGCTACACCCATCCAAGAGGTACACCCGATCAAGAGCTACACCGCCCAATAGCCACACCCACTCAAGAGCTACACCCATCCAAGAGCTACACCCACCCAAGAGCTACACCCGCCCAAGAGCTACACCCGCCCAAGAGCTACACCCGCCCAAGAGCTACACCCATCCAATAGCTACACCCATCCAAGAGCTACACCCATCCAAGAGCTACACCCGCAAAAGAGCTACATCCATCCGAGAGCTACACCCGCCCAAGAGCTACATCCATCCAAGAGCTACACCCGCCCAAGAGCTACATCCATCCAAGAGCTACACCCGCCCAAGAGCTACATCCATCCAAGAGCTACACCCGCCCAAGAGCTACATCCATCCAAGAGCTACACCCGCCCAAGAGCTACATCCATCCAAGAGCTACACCCGCCCAAGAGCTACACCCATCCAAGAGCTACACCCGCCCAAGAGCTACACCCGCCCAAGAGCTACACCCGCCCAAGAGCTACACCCATCCAAGAGCTACACCCGCCCAAGAGCTACACCCATCCAAGAGCTACACCCGCCCAAGAGCTACATCCATCCAAGAGCTACACCCGCCCAAGAGCTACATCCATCCAAGAGCTACACCCGCCCAAGAGCTACATCCATCCAAGAGCTACACAAGCCCAAGAGCTACACCCATCCAAGAGCTACACCCGCCCAAGAGCTACATCCATCCAAGAGCTACACCCGCCCAAGAGCTACACCCATCCAAGAGCTACACCCGCCCAAGAGCTACATCCATCCAAGAGCTACACCCGCCCAAGAGCTACACCCATCCAAGAGCTACACCCGCCCAAGAGCTACACCCATCCAAGAGCTACACCCGCTCAAGAGCTACATCCATCCGAGAGCTACACCCGCCCAAGAGCTACATCCATCCAAGAGCTACACCCGCCCAAGAGCTACATCCATCCAAGAGCTACACCCGCCCAAGAGCTACATCCATCCAAGAGCTACACCCGCCCAAGAGCTACATCCATCCAAGAGCTACACCCGCCCAAGAGCTACATCCATCCAAGAGCTACACCCGCCCAAGAGCTACATCCATCCAAGAGCTACACCCGCCCAAGAGCTACATCCATCCAAGAGCTACACCCGCCCAAGAGCTACATCCATCCAAGAGCTACACCCGCCCAAGAGCTACATCCATCCAAGAGCTACACCCGCCCAAGAGCTACATCCATCCAAGAGCTACACCCGCCCAAGAGCTATATCCATCCAAGAGCTACACCCGCCCAAGAGCTACATCCATCCAAGAGCTACACCCGCCCAAGAGCTACACCCATCCAAGAGCTACACAAGATGCAGATCTCGCACCAACTCGTCATGCCAGAGAGCTGCAACTCCTCGATTTTTTCGAAAAGTTTCTTTCTCTGCATTGTGACTTTCAATGTGTATTGACATGAGTGGAGGGGAAGCGAGTGCCACGCGTTACCCCTCAGCCTGGGTGACAAGAGGGGTTGTTGGGGGTAAAAAAGAGGGGAAGGGGGAAAGTCTGTGGCACCTGTTGAGGCATACCAAAATTCTTTAAGGGCGGCTGAATTTCAGTTTTAATACTGAAGTCTTGTTATTTTTACTTGCACAGCAACGTAACTCAAGTAAAATAACAGGACTTCAGTTTTAGTAATAATAATAACAATAATAATAATAATAATGATAATAATAATAATAATAATAATAATAATAATAATAATAATAATAATAATAATAATAATATGACCCTTGTGTGTTTTAGGCTTAGTTATGATAGTAATAATAAAAATAATAAGTTAAAAATTATATAGAATGCCGACAAGTGCAATATGTGCAAGGTCTGGGTAATAAGGTTATCCGTCTGTTGCATATATGTTCGTCTCATCAGTGCTAATACTACCACTACCAATAATAATGATTTTGGATTTTACAATTCCTGAATGCTTGTTTTTTTTTTATTTTTCCTAGAAATTCACAATGGGTCGCTCATCAGGCCAGAAATATAACAACTATAATGCAAAAGAATACTAAAGCTTATGTTGAATAGTGGCAGTGTGATCATCAGGATCGTTGCCTCTGGAAAAGAAAGAAAAGAATATATATATATATATATATATATATATATATATATATATATATATATATATATATATATATATATATATATATATATATATATATATATATATATATATATATATATATATATATACAGGTTACAGGCGCTGGCATTCAGTAGGATCAACGGTTCTTCAGCTCTGATACTTAGAATCTGTGTATTAAGGGAGGACAAAATTCAATATGAAGAGTAAGGCTTATGTTCTAATGTTTTTAAACCTGGTTGATGTGCTTTAATTCAGTTCGAATCCTTCATCATTCTTGATTTGTCGAGGTGAAACGAATTCTTGCCCTCTTTCCTTCCCCTTCCCACTCTTCATCCCAGTATCATTATCTCCCTTTCCACTACTCTTTCACATCAAGGAGTCTAAATGACAGTCACACGCACAGAGAGAACAAACACTATGTTTTCCCTATCATATTCCATCACACAGGCTGGGTTACACAGTGCTGTGTGTATATATATATATATATATATATATATATATATATATATATATATATATATATATATATATATATATATATATATATATATATATATATATATATATATATATATATATATATATATATATGTCGTGCCGAATAGGCAGAACATGCGATCTTGGCTTAAATAGCAACGCTCATCTTGCCATATAGGACAAGCGAATATTTGTGTATGCAATAATTTCGCCAAAATCATTCTGAATCTAACGAAAAAAATATATTTCACTGTTTTTGTTTAGTATTAAATTATTGTAAACAAATCTAAAATATATTTAGTTGGGTTAGGCTAAAATAAATTGTTCTTGTTATAATAAGGTTAGGTAAGTTTTTTAAGATTCTTTTGGTGCAAAATTAAAATTTTTTGCATTAACATTAATGAAAAAAATATATCTTTAAACGTATAAGAGAAAATTTTCGATAGGACTTAATTTTAAATGAGTTCTTGCTAATTGACCAGTTTTACATATTCGGCACGACATATATATATATATACATATATATACATGTACATGTAATACCTATTTACAAGGCAGGTGACAGGTCCTTAGCTTCGAACTATAGACCAATAAGCCTTACCTCCATAGTGGGAAAATTTATGGAATCAATAATTGCCGAAGCAATTCGTAACCATCTCGAAAGGCATAAACTGATTAATGAATCTCAGCGCGGTTTTACAAAGAGGCGTTCCTGTCTTACGAATTTACTAACTTTCTTCATTAAGGTATTTGAGGAGGTAGATCATGGTAGTGAATTTGATATTGTGTATACGGACTTCAGTAAGGCTTTCGATAGAGTTCCACATCAGAGGCTATTAAGGAAACTTAAGGCACACGGTATAAGAGGAGAAATTTTTCCTGGGTTGAGGCATGGTTGACGAATAGGCAGCAGAGAGTTTGCGTCAATGGGAGAAATCAGAATGGGGGCACGTCACAAGCGGTATTCCTCAGGGGTCAGTGTTGGGCTCCTTGTTGTTCACAATCTACATAAACGACATAGATGAGGGAATAAATAGCGACATAAGCAAATTTGCTGATGACATCAAAATAGGCCGTCCAATTCATTCTAATGAGGACATTAGAGCACTCCAGGATGATTTGAATAGACTGATGCAGTGGTCGGAGAAGTGGCAGATGCAGTTTAATATAGACAAATGCAAAGTTCTAAATTTTGGACAGGAAAATAACCATGCCACTTATAAACTAAATAATGTAGATCTTAATATTAGGGATTGCGAAAAGGATTTAGGAGTTCTGGTTAGTAGTAAGCTGAAAGCAAGACAACATCGCATTAGTGTTCGCAATAAAGCTAACAGAATCCTTGGCTTCATAGCAAGAAGTATAAATAATAGAAGTCCTCAGGTTGTTCTTCAACTCTATATATCTTTGGTTAGGCCTCATTAGATTATACTGCACAGTTTTGGTCAGCGTATTACAGAATGGATATAAATGCACTGGAAAACGTACAAAGAAGGATGACAAAGTTGATCCCATATATCAGAAATCTTCCCTATGAGGATAGACTGAGGGCCCTGAACCTGCACTCTCTAGAAAGGTGTAGAATTAGGGAGGACATGAATGAGATGTATAAATGGAAAACAGGAATTAATAAAGGGGATAAATAGCGTGCTAAACATATCTAACATAAACAGGATTCGCAGCAATGGCTTTAAATCGGAAAAATTCAGATTCAGTGAGGATATAAGAAAGAACTGGTTTGGTAATAGAGTTGTGGATGAGTGGAACAAACTCCTCGAGTACCGTCATAGACGCTAAGACGTTGTGTAGTTTTAAAAATAGGTTGGATAAATACATGAGTGGGTGTGGGTGGGTGTGAGTTGGACCTGACTAGCTTGTGCTACTAGGTCGGATGCACTGCTCCTCCCTTAATGACGTGTCTGACCTAACTAGGTCAAGGCATTGGCTTACGCCGTTGGGAGAAATGGAGCTGCCTCGCTTAGGCCAGTAGGCCTGTTTATATATATATATATATATATATATATATATATATATATATATATATATATATATATATATATATATATATATATATATATATATATAAACACTCCTGTAAGAAGAGGTAAGAGAAAGTGGGATCCCTATAAATGTAAGTGAAGCCAGTAGAATAGGAAGAATCGTGGGTCGACTAGTGGAGCCTTGCAGAAGGTACACTGATCAATTGGTACACTGCGCTTAGCAGGTACACTGACCAAATATGGTTTAACATCACCTAATTCTAGGTCAGCAGCTGCAGGTAGTTTGGGTTACCTGAACATACCTTGGCTGGGTTCAGGGGTATTCTGTGTACTCATTAAACCAGGGAACGTGAAGATGAACATTACACCTGAGATATCAGTATACACATTGATTATAGCAGTGAAGTTCTCACTGCTAACCAACATTTCTGGAGAGAAAACTTTAAGCAACATTTTTGTTTGGCCTGGACTCATTATCAGTGTCCCGAAAAAGACTACAAAAAGTTTCCCCACCAAATTGTGGGTTAACAGTGAATTGTTGAAATGTTTCAGCCACACTTCTGAATTTTGTTCCTAATCATGAACGGTAAGTATAAACATTTTGTAGGATTTTTTTCCCCGGCAAAGTGATCAATAGCAGTGGTCACTATTACTCTTCTATGTGTGTTTTATAGTGTATTGTTGTATTGTGCTCCTTTAAATTGCTGTATACTGAATATTTGAATATTTAATACATTTGCATTTGCAGCTGTGTTTATGTGCTTGTTTATGTAACAGTGATTGAGTGTGTGTATAGAGAGAGAGAGAGAGAGAGAGAGAGAGAGAGAGAGAGAGAGAGACAGACAGACAGACAGACAGACAGACATACAGACAGAAACAGAGACAGATAGGCATAGATGAATCCAAGAGCAACAGTGTAGTAACACTGGACATTGCTTATGCTTTCGACCGAAGTCTTAGCAAAACTGCAAACACTTGAAGTCTCTGGTTCTGCATTACTCCTTCTTAGTGATTACTATGAAGGTAGAACTCTAAGAGTTCTCAATGGGACAGAGTCAGCCACATTCTCCATCAGTGCCAGTATTCCATAGGGATGGGTGCTTGTTCCATTGTTATGGATTGTTTACTTCAATGACCTTCAACTCATTCCAGAGTTCCAAGCCTATGCAGATGACTTTACTCTGACATTTACTTATCCAAGAAAGGAAATGGCAGCTGCTCTCAGGCAGATCAATCACCAACTTACAGTCACATCAGCCTGGGGGAAAGGAAACGAGGTTATTTTTACTTCTGAGATAACACAAATGATGATAGTCTTTAGGTAGAACAGTGACAAGAATGAATGGAAGAGCATTAGAACCCGGAGATGAAGTGGATATCCCAGGAGTGCAAGTTGACTCCGAAATATCTATGAAAAATCACTTGGTAAATCTTGGAAGCAAGGCAGCCAAGAAGATAACAGTGATTGGCCTAACTCATATCTCTCCTTCAAGGTACCACACTTGGCTCCATTCCCTGGACAGCCACTACACTCTGGCTCTACTCTTTTCAGGAGCGTCACTGCATCTGAGATCATGTTCGTACATCATAATATCATGAATAAAGTGTAGTCAGTTGACAAAATAATAGCTACCCCACAAGTGGCTCAAACTTCATCCTGTTCCATGTTTGTATGTTTCATAACAATATAATGGCTTTCAAATGAGCTGAGGTAGGTAACAGCTCCCAATTTGTAAATTAAGATAAGAACTTTTAACCTAACACTGTGAAAACCTTTGTGTAGAAGAGAGAGAGAGAGAGAGAGAGAGAGAGAGAGAGAGAGAGAGAGAGAGAGAGAGAGAGAGAGAGAGAGAGAGAGAGAGAGACGGAGACAGAGAGAGAAAGTTTTTAATTCTGTGAGTTGTTCATCTGTATTGTTATACCTGTTTTTTCTTTCTCCTTTCTCCTCATCCTCCTCTTATTTTTATTACATTTACTGGAGATGAAGTCTAGCTACCACTCTTTTGCACCAGTCCTTTAACCTGCTAAACCTCCTGCAATCCTTCAATCTGCTGGGCAACAATTAATAGTTCATCTCAATCTTTCAACTCTTTCAGTCCTTCAATCTGTGCAACATTTAAAACTCCCTTTCAATCGTTCAACCTCCTTCATTCTTCTGTATAACATTCAACACTCTCCTTCAATTCTCCGTCCTTTTTCGCTCCTCCAATTCCTCTGCAACATGTGGCACGGAGCTGCAGCCCCGTGCCATTAGTATCCAAGAAGCTAGTGTGTCCGGCCCCATTGCTCTTGTTGCCCAACTGTGACAGGAGTCCCTCTACTTTCTCGAGTTTTGTATCGATGTTTGCTGGTTCTGAGCAGTTGACGCCTGCCTCGTCGTCCGTGCTCAGGTACTGTGCCCTGTGCTCTAGTGCGCACACACACTCAATTCTTTTGTTGAATTCTTTTGCGGACTTTCATTTCTTTGTTTTCCCCGAGTATGTATCCCTTCTTTCAGTCTCATGTTCTTGAGTTTTTGTTCCATATTCTCTTTGCTAGTTTCTCCATGTTCTCTCTCTCTCTCTCTCTCTCTCTCTCTCTCTCTCTCTCTCTCTCTCTCTCTCTCTCTCTCTCTCTCTTTCTATTTCCCTCTCTCGCTTTCTGTATGTGTCTACCAAAACAAAGATAATGGTGGTAGCGGTAGCAATTACTATATATATATATATATATATATATATATATATATATATATATATATATATATATATATATATATATATATATATATATATATATATATATATGTCGTGCCGAATAGGCAGAACTTGCGATCTTGGCTTAAATAGCAACGCTCATCTTGCCAAAATAGGACAAGTGAAAATTTGTGTATGCAATAATTTCGCCAAAATCATTCAGAACCTAACGAAAAAAATATATTTCACTGTGTTTGTTTAGTTTTAAATTATTGTAAACAAATCTAAAATATATTTAATTGGGTTAGGCTAAAATAAATTGTTCTTGTTATGGTAAGGTTAGGTAAGTTTTCTAAGATTCTTTTGGTGCAAAAGTAAAAATTTTTACATTAACATCAATGAAAAAAATATATCTTTAAACGTATAAAAGAAAATTTCAGAAAGGACTTAATTTTAAATGAGTTCTTGCTAATTGACCAGTTTTATATATTCGGCACGACATATATATATATATATATATATATATATATATATATATATATATATATATATATATATATATATATATATATATATATATATGTCGTGCCGAATAGGTAAAACTGGTCAATTAGCAAGAACTCATTTAAGAATTAATGATTTTATACCAAAAGAACCTTAGGAAACTTACCTAACTTTATTATAAGAAGCGCAATTTAATTCAGCTTAATTCAACTAAATATATTTTATTCTAGTTTACAATAGTGTAATAATAAACACTATGAAATATATTTTTTTCGTTATGTTCAGAATGATATTTGCGAAATTACAGCATACTTCATAGAAACCTAGGCAGTAACAAATCATCGACTAGTTCCATCACACATTTGAGAATTAGTAGTGAATTAACAGCACTATACCCGCAGATATATAATTACAAATGAGTAAATACAGTCCTCCTCGAAGCCAAATACCTAAAATGAATATACTCTTCCTCGTGAACATTTTACCAACAATCTCAGTAGCACGGAGTCCGTCGTTTACCCTAACGATGGCTGGCAGCTAACTCCCAGCACCAACCTGCTATCGCCTAAATTAATGAGGCATCATCAGGCCTCACGAGGCAATAAGCTAGTAGTGGCCGCTAAAGGGTATGGGGAATGCAGCTAACTATTTCCCAAAAGTTGGGTTTTATGGCATTTTGAAGAGTTTCGAGATAGCGTTCTCTTATGCTTTAAATCTTTCATTGCTTAAAAAAGTCTTACATGATGCACATATCCCCCGCTTAATTTAAAGTATATTGCTTTGTATTTTTGCAGCGTTGAGATACACAAAATTCAGATTTTTATACTTCAAGATAGCATTCTATCGCGTCTAAGACATTCCTAGGATTGCTTTTACACTTAACTGCATTTAATTTCATTGAAGATTGCAGTATTCCAGTAAACATTACGTCTCACACACACACACACACAAGTGCATTATCCACGTTAAAACCAGAGTGTGTTTTAAATCACTACAACACATCGCACTGCTGAAAGAGTAAATTAAATGAATTACGAAAATAAAACGCGAGGAGTAAATCTTACTAAGTAAGAGACGCTTGTAAGACTTGCCAAGTCTACTGAGATCGACATTATTACCAACACTTAGTTGTGTGTATGTGTTGTAACTTTATGTAATATAGGAAATTTTGGTATTAGTTCTTAGCAAAGATATTTTAGCCTGTCTACTAAGCTTTACATTTGTTTATATTGACTGCTGATCGTGCATGTTGATATATATATATATATATATATATATATATATATATATATATATATATATATATATATATATATATATATATATATATATATATATATATATATATATATATATATATATATATATTTATTTACACCAGAGGTGGCCCCCACCAAGGCAGGGTGGCCCGAAAAAGAAAAACTTTCACCATCATTCA
>NC_091331.1:14334214-14339214 GCF_038502225.1 Cherax quadricarinatus | reverse complement strand
ATATATATATATATATATATATATATATATATATATATATATATATATATATATATATATATATATATATATATGTCGTGCCGAATAGGCAGAACTTGCGATCTTGGCTTAAATAGCAACGCTCATCTTGCCATATAGGACAAGTGAAAATTTGTGTATGCAATAATTTCGCCAAAATCATTCTGAACCTAACGAAAAAAATATATTTCACTGTGTTTATTTAGTATTAAATTATTGTAAGAAAATCTAAAATATATTTAGTTGGGTTAGGCTAAAATAAATTGTTCTTGTTATAATAAGGTTAGGTAAGTTTTCTAAGATTCTTTTGGTGCAAAACTAAAAATTTTTACATTAACATCAATGAAAAAAATATATCTTTAAACGTATAAAAGAAAATTTCAGAAAGGACTTAATTTTAAATTAGTTCTTGCTAATTGACCAGTTTTACATATTCGGCACGACATATATATATATATATATATATATATATATATATATATATATATATATATATATATATATATATATATATATATATATATATATATATGTATATATGTTAGATGTTTAAATATTTTTTCGGATGATTTTAGGCAACAGAGTTAGTTTGTCGGATGACATTTGCGAATGTTGAGGGAGGACGAATGGGGAGAAAAAAAATATCATAAATCTGATTTTCAGAAGACGGGAACGCGGCGTCAAGCTGGAAAGCCTCAACAATGGCTGGCTTTCCTGTACACTCTGCTTCCTGTGACAGTGTGTCTGGTGCTCCCTACCTGCGGTTGTACCTGTGTGTGGCAGGTGTTGTCATTAGCGTGCAGGGAGTGGCACCTGGTGGCAGGTGTTGTCATTAAAGGCACGGGAGTGGCAATTCGTACCCGCGCGATGTCATTAGGGAGGAAAGCAGTGTTAACCCACGCTAATTACCCAAGGCTTCACGTAAATTCACCATCATTAAAACACTTTAACCTAGACAGACAAACTCAGCAATCCGAATCAAAAGACTGACACAGTAGTTTAAACCATTGCTCTAATTCATTAGGCCACTATTTCACTAAACTAAATGAACTCATTAACTACTACCAAAATACAGTAACTCATTGTGAAACTAGAGCACTAGAGTAAATTAAGCTATAATTCACTAAGCATAAAGTAACTACTTTTAAGTCACCTAAAATTATCAGCTACCGTCGAAGTTAACAAACCCACTGAAATATTAAACTAACCCACTTAACTAAATAACGAAAATATAATACTAAAATAAACCACTAAGCTACTAAAATAAACCACTAAACCACTAAAATAAACCATTAAACCTCAAACTACTAAGATAAACCACTTAACTAAAATAACTTACTAAACTACTAAAATAAACCATTAAACTACTAAAATGAACCACTAAACTGAAATAATCCACTAAACTACTAAAATAAACCACTAAACTGCTAACATAAACAACTAAACTACTAAAAGAAACCACTAGACTACTAAAATAAACCACTAAACTGCAAGAATAAACCACTAAAGTACTAAAATAAACCAGTAAACTACTACATGAAACCACTAAACTGCTAAAATAAGGCACTAAACTACAAAAATACACCACTAAAATACTAAAATAAGCAACTAAACTATTAAAATAAACCACTAAATTGTTAAAATATACCTCTAAAAGAAACCATTAAACTACTATAATAAACCACAAACCTACAAAAATAAACCACTAAAGTACTAAAATAAACCACTAAACTACTAAAATAAACCACTAAATTAAAACAGTCGCATTCACTAAACTACCAAACAACTCCCCCTTGACCAATTGCGTCAAGACTTGGTAATTCCCTGAAGGAGTTTCTCGAGGACGTAGACTGATGAGACTATTATGCTCCGGGTGCCTCCAGGTGCCTCCAGGTGCTTCTAGGTGCCTCCAGGTGCCTCCGGGTGCCTTCAGGTGCTTCCAGGTGCCTCCACTTACCTGCTCCCTGGCGAGATACCTGGAGGAGAGGCACCTGGGTGAGTCATGGGCCTTGTCTAGGTGCTTTTGGTAAGTAAAAACTCGGTGTTTCTTTCTGTATGTCCTGCAGGTTCTTCCCTGAGGTTACTCCTCCAGGTTCTTCCTCCAGGTTCCTCTCCAGGTTCCTCTCCAGGTTCCTCCCCCAGGTTCCTCCCCCAGATACCTCCTACAGGTTCCCCCTCCATTTACCTCCTCCATGTTTTCCTTCCAAGTTCCTCCTCCAGGTTCCTCCTCTAGGTTCCTCCTACAGGTTCCTCCTCCAGGTTCCTCCTAGAGGTAACTCCTTCAGGTTCCTCCTCCAGGTTCCTCCTCCAGGTCTCTCTCAGGGCCTCGAGTAAGCAGATGACCTGTGAGGTCACCTTACAATCTCTACTCTTTAACTTCCAACTCCCACTCCCTCCATTCTTTTTCCTCTCACCTTCTTCCCCCCTCCCCAATCTCGCCTCTCCTCTTTCTCTCTTGTCCTACCCCCCTCTCTCTCTCTTCTCCCCACCCCCCCTCTTTTTTTATCCACTCTAGCACCCCCCTTTCCTCCCTATTTACTCTCCCCTTCCTCTTACCTTTACCCATCTTCTCTTCATCCTCTCTCCTTATTGCCATCTCCCCCTCTCACTCTCCCCACTTCCTCTTTCACTATTTCCTCCCCTCACTGCACCATCCTCTGAAATTCCCTCTCTTCATCCACTCACTATAGTTTGCATTACTCTGGTACATGAGAGTGACAAGGAGGAGTGAGGAAGGAGGAAACCAGAATGTAGAATACTGGTATACCTGTAGACGACCTGTAGACGACCTGTAGACGACCTGTAGACGACCTGTAGACGACCTGTAGACGGTTCCGGAGTCATTGCCCCCTCTCGGGTGAGTCCCAGACCGGTCTTCCTGGCTGATACCCTGGTCACTCAGATTGTTAAGGCTAACCGCCCGCCTCTCAACGTGGGTACCATGGTCCAGTAGTCATTTTGGAAAATCTTACGAAGAGTCTATAAAGTACAATAATTTTATTAGCAATAGCGGTTCCTACAAAGTGTTAGGTAAATGGACACAGCTGCAGCTAATACGATATTTTATTGTGGCAATGTTTCGCTTTGTCAAACCGTTGCGGCTCGACAAAGCTCCTGGAGAGCGAAACGTTGCCACAATAAAATGTCACATCAATTGCATCTGTGTCCATTTACCCAACCATAAATTTAGTGAGGTAAGTACAGTAGGAAAGGAAGCTGGATGGTAAGGTAGCAACAGAAATAATGCAGATAACAGCACTAATACAATGTTTTAAGAGGTAAGTAAAAAAAAAATACTAATCACGAGGTAAGGAAAGACATGAATGAAAGAATGAAGAAGACCGTAGTTTAATCAGGTATGCAAGAGGACATGGAAGAAATAAAGAATACAAAATAGGGAAGGTTAACAGTTAACGGTATTTTTTAAATCAAGAGAGGTTGAAATGGGATATGACTGTAAGAACCAGGTAATGAGGCTGTTGGATGGGGGAACACTCCTGGAAGATGATTGTAAGGACAAGATGATAAGGATGGGGGAACACCCCAGGAAGATGATTGTAAGGACAAGATGATAAGGATGGGGGAACACCCCAGGAAGATGATTGTAAGGACAAGATGATAAGGATGGGGGAACACCCCAGGAAGATGATTGTAAGGACAAGATGATAAGGATGGGGGAACACCCCAGGAAGATGATTGTAAGGACAAGATGATAAGGATGGGGGAACACTCCAGGAAGATGATTGTAAGGACAAGATGATAAGGATGGGGGAACACTCCAGGAAGATGATTGTAAGGACAAGATGATAAGGATGGGGGAACACTCCAGGAAGATGATTGTAAGGACAAGATGATAAGGATGGGGGAACACCCCAGGAAGATGATTGTAAGGACAAGATGATAAGGATGGGGGAACACCCCAGGAAGATGATTGTAAGGACAAGATGATAAGGATGGGGGAACACTCCAGGAAGATGATTGTAAGGACAAGATGATAAGGATGGGGGAACACCCCAGGAAGATGATTGTAAGGACAAGATGATAAGGATGGGGGAACACCCCAGGAAGATGATTGTAAGGACAAGATGATAAGGATGGGGGGACACTCCAGGAAGATGATTGTAAGGACAAGATGATAAGGATGGGGGAACACTCCAGGAAGATGATTGTAAGAACAAGATGATAAGGATGGGGGAACACCCCAGGAAGATGATTGTAAGGACAAGATGATAAGGATGGGGGAACACCCCAGGAAGATGATTGTAAGGACAAGATGATAAGGATGGGGGAACACCCCAGGAAGATGATTGTAAGGACAAGATGATAAGGATGGGGGAACACTCCAGGAAGATGATTGTAAGGACAAGATGATAAGGATGGGGGAACACTCCAGGAAGATGATTGTAAGAACAAGATGATAAGGATGGGGGAACACCCCAGGAAGATGATTGTAAGGACAAGATGATAAGGATGGGGGAACACCCCAGGAAGATGATTGTAAGAACAAGATGATAAGGATGGGGGAACACCCCAGGAAGATGATTGTAAGGACAAGATGATAAGGATGGGGGAACACCCCAGGAAGATGATTGCAAGGACAAGATGATAAGGATGGGGGAACACCCCAGGAAGATGATTGTAAGGACAAGATGATAAGGATGGGGGAACACCCCAGGAAGATGATTGTAAGGACAAGATGATAAGGATGGAAGATGGAACACCCCAGGAAGATGATTGATAAAGGACAAGATGATAAGGATGGAAGATGGAACACCCCAGGAAGATGATTGTAAGGACAAGATGATAAGGATGGTGGAACACCCCAGGAAGATGATTGTAAGGACAAGATGATAAGGATGGGGGAACACCCCAGGAAGATGATTGTAAGGACAAGATGATAAGGATGGGGGAACACCCCAGGAAGATGATTGTAAGGACAAGATGATAAGGATGGGGGAACACCCCAGGAAGATGATTGTAAG
>NC_091331.1:14326714-14329214 GCF_038502225.1 Cherax quadricarinatus | reverse complement strand
TGTATATATATATATATATATATATATATATATATATTTATTTATTTATTTATTTATATATATACGCAAGACAAGCCACGAGGGGAGAAAATCTTTAGCTCAAATACTTTCACACTTCTCAGTGCGTCATCAGGAGCTATGCAAAGTTGCAAGGCAACAACTGAAGAAGAGAGAGAGGTTGTGGCAGGTGTCAAACCTGCACTGCGCTACGCTGAGGAAAAACTTCCTCTCACTTCTTCAGTTGTTGCCTTGCAACTTTGCATAGCTCCTGATGACGCACTGAGAAGTGTGAAAGCCTTTGAGCTAAAGATTTGCACCCCCCGTAACTTGTCTTGCATTATTAAGATCGCCTGTCTGCGATTATTTGCATATATAAATATACATTACAAAACGCGACATCTACTAATGGAATATATCTCCACAGAATACTAGAAGGTCAACTTACTGATCCCTCTCTAGTACCTGGTTCGTCAGAGAGTATTCTACTCTAATTATCTCATAAATTACTTGGCTTCTCAATAGCTCTTTTTAGATTGCCACTGGATGAATGCAAACCAGCCAAATAAAAATTGAGATCTTTAATAACAAAGGTATCTTGGTGTTAATAATTATAGTAACTTGAATAATTATTAGATAAGTTCCTACACAACTCTTGGAGTATAACTTGGTATACTTATATATCATAGTTATTTTGTACATATAATTATATAGTTTTATGTGCACATTTGATAATACGTATATTGTACTGCTCTTAATATGCACCATAGTATGGTGCGTTACTATGATTAGATATACTTATAAGTACAAGAATAATAGTGTGTAAGTGTGTGTTTGTGTAAGTGCTCAGACTGACTCGAATTAGATTTAAAATGTGACTGACAACCACAAGTACCTATATAAGCTAACTTCTGGACCATCGAGGCAAAAGAGACAGGATGCTTGAACATTATGACAACCCATTCGTTAAACAGCAATTATGCTGGAAGCAGCAGTGAACAGCACAGCTACAGACAAGGAAACAAGGAGGTCAAAAATGAAACTAACTGCAGACTTTCAATGGACCCTACAACAATGGCTTAAAACTCCAATATTACTGAAACTGTGTTCGGCAGTTCCAATTTCCCGACTACTACAGTGCGTAGTTGCCAAAAGAAATGTAGGTCTAGAGTTGAACTAGGGACCATAGATACAGTGTCTCCACGACACACAAGCTCTGAAAACATCAGATATCACTAAGTCTAAATACTGCTCTGTGAACAGAGTTGCGTAGCGTTACAAGATGTATGTCCAGGCTCACCAACTCAGACATACTCTACCTAAATCAGAGTCTAAATAACACGAACAGAGAAACGAGATGTTTCTTCCATGAGCAGCAGTGAGAAAGAGAAGCAGGCCTGCAGATCAGACATCAGGTTACTGGTACTAGGTTGCACCTGGCATGAACAGTATAACAAGCAGGCAGGTAGTTTGAAGAGTGCTGAACTGATTAAGTTTTGTGTGGTTGGTTGAAAGTTTGAGTTTGAAGGGAAATGCTATGCTAAAAGGCAGGGAATGGCTATGGGAAATACATCGTCTCCTCTATTGAGCAATCTGTTTAGGAAGTGGAATCTAAACTTCCATTCTTAGATGTGTTGATATACCAGGGTGATAGAAAGTTTCTGTTTACAGTATATAAGAAGGCCACTAATGTGTGCTCATACATCCACTACTATTCCATCCATGAGACAAGAGTAAAAAAGAGTGTTTTTCTTGCTATGTGAGAACTTACCGACTGTGCAGCCCTGAATTCCTTGACGAAGAAATTAGGAAAATATTTGATACTGCCGTGAAACTGTGGTCCCATAAGAAATTCGTGGAATAGACGTTGTTGACAGCTAGGAAAACCTAGCATAGAAATGAGCCTTGGATAACACCTCAGATTAAGAATATGCTGGTTCTCCCTTACAATGAGAATTTATCTGTCCTGCCAAATGCTCTTAAAAGATTAAACATATAAGTAGTTTTTAAAAATTCACGGACTGTTAGAAGCATTATGATAAAGAATTCTCCTCAACAGTGTGTTGGTGGTGTTTACAGAATTAGGTGCAATGGGTGCAACCTATGTGGGACAAACCAGCTTACCTCTAGATGTTAGGATATCACAGCATAACTGATCGATACGAACTGCCCAGGAATCAACCATGAATTTCAGCCACATTAGTGTCTGCAATAACTCAGTAAATTGGTTGGAAGCCAGAGGCATTGTCTCTTGTTCCACTTGGCTTGAACAAAATATTATAGAATCGGCAATTATAAAACATGACAAGCATTCATTATACAATGACAGTGGCGGCTTGTTCAAATTAGATTCATTTTTAGTTGCGGCTAAACTTGTGAATGTGTTGGACTGTCTGAAGTGTTATAGCTCCACACCAAGGAATTAGGGCCTAATTTCCTGTTGGTATTGATGGTCAGAACAGTGTTTGCCTTAGAATCATGTGGAATAGATAAATTATGGCCG
>NC_091331.1:14316714-14319214 GCF_038502225.1 Cherax quadricarinatus | reverse complement strand
TTTCTGCCGCCCAGGTGAAGCTGCTTCACCACATAAAAATTCCATACACAAAGGGTTGGAGAATTTTTTTTTGCACTGGAGTGATCAAAACAGAGGATCCGATACCCTTTTAGGGTATCGGACTGAGGCAGAGTCTCAGTGTTAGAGTCTCTCTCTCTCTCTCTCTCTCTCTCTCTCTCTCTCTCTCTCTGTGTCTTTTTCGTTCTACAAGGTTAGGTTAAGGTTCCTAACTTTATTTACAAGCTAAGAGCTGTTACCTACATCTCTCTCTCTCTCTCTCTCTCTCTCTCTCTCTCTCTCTCTCTCTCTGTCTGTCTGTCTGTCTGTCTGTCTCTCTCTCTCTCTGTCTGTCTGCCTGTCTGATTGTCTGATTGTCTGTCTGTCTCTCTCTCTCTCTCTCTCTCTCTCTCGCACACACACACATACAAGTGTCTATTGACAAAATCCTCTGTTACATGGTAATCAACTTACAGAAACACACATACACTCTACCATCACATTATATTTAATATCATAAGTTTAGTAACTAACAACAATTACCATGCTTAACTAGACACTCATATTTTTATCATGATTTTTATATTAATTAACCTGTTACTTGGATCTATTTTTAAGTTCCTACTTATATTGTGTATCAGAAAAAAAATTATAAAATAAAGTACAATACAGAACTATTTAAATTTGAAGTATTTTACAGTTTGATAATTATTTGTGTTTGACGCACATAATAACATTTACAAACATTATTATATACTGTTTTACTTCGCCAAAGTTCTTTTTCGACAAATTTCTAAAAATGTCGTAATGAGAAACCAAAGGATTTTACGTCAAAGATTGAAAACTTTATAATTTTTGTAAAGCAAATTAATCAGTCATCTGATCTACTTACCTGAAGTCTACCTGGAGGTTGCTCGGGAGGGGGGGGTCAAATCCCCCTCGGCCCGGTGGATCAGGGTCTGATTAACCGGGCTGTTACTGCACACGCAGTCCAACGTACAAACCACAGATCGGCTGAAGTGGTACTGTCTTTTGGTATCCGTTCAGTTCCCTCTTGAAGACAGCCAGGGGTCTATTGGTGATTTACATTATTTATGATTGGAGGGTGTTGAGCAGTCTTGGAACCCGGACACTTACTGAGTTTTCTCTTAGTATACTCCTGATACCCCCCGGTAGTTACAAATTCATTTTAAGGCTGCCTGAGATGCTCTGCCTGAACCAGGAGCTTCCTCTATAATGTGTTAATAATATCAACTATGTCTAAATCAATTGTACATTGTATTTTGTAGAAATAATGGTTATCATTATTATTATCGTTATCATCATCATCATTATCATTAGCATTATCATCATTATTATTATCCTCATTATCATTATAATCATTAACGCACACACACACACACGCAATCACACACACACACACACACACACACACACACACACACACACACACACACACACACACACACACACACACACACACACACACACACACACACACACACACACACACACACACACACACACACACACACAATGGGGACAGGAGTTGCTAATCGACCCTTGAAACCACAAACAGGTGAGCACATCCACTCACACACACACACACACACACACACACACACACAATGGGGCCAGGAGTTGCTAATCGACCCTTGAAACCACAAACAGGTGAGCACATCCACTCACACACACACACACACACACACACACACACACACACACACACACACACACACACACACACACACACACACACACACACACACACACACACACACACACATACACACACACACACACACACACACATACACTCGCATACATCACACACTCCAGTGTATAATCGCATTTCCAGTAAGTCAAGAGCGAATATTCACCTGGTGGCATCCCTCCATGTATACCTGGTATAACTAGCAGTATACCGGCGGACCAACACCCTACCTTGTCCTCAATTCATCCTAGGTAACATTTAATCTCTCTGGTCTCACCTGAATGTGGCATCAAATTTCCCGTTTCAGCTGTCCTTTGAGTGGGTTGGCTCCCGGAGCTGGTAGAGAGATCCTGTGTTATATAGGATCGGATTACATCCAAAAGCTACCGCTTCTGACCTTCACAATAGCGTCATTCAGTTGGTCTTGAGGTAGAGATGGGTTTAGGAGGGAAGATTAAAATCTCTCTGATGGGTTGAGGTAAGGATGGAGGGGAGGGGGTTGTGGTTGGTGGGGTGATGGTTGTTTGTGGTGAGGGTTGTGGTTGGTGGTGGTTGTTGGGTGTTGTTGTGGTGGTGTTGGATGTGGTGGTGGCTGTGGTTGTTTGGGTGGTGGTGTGGTTATTGTGGTAACGGTGTAGTTGTTGCGGTGGGTGATAATGGTCGTAGTGGGTAATGATGGTGGTGGACAGTGACAGTAACCTAGTAAAACTGTGTAAAAGAGAGAGAGAGAGAGAGAGAGAGAGAGAGAGAGAGAGAGAGAGAGAGAGAGAGAGAGAGAGAGAGAGAGAG
>NC_091331.1:14296714-14311714 GCF_038502225.1 Cherax quadricarinatus | reverse complement strand
GGCCCGTGAACGTTTTTACTTACTACGAAACCCACGCGACTTCGGGGTCTTGAAAAAGTTGACCTCGTGGCTACTGGTGTTACTTTTCAGATTTCATTGCAATGAATGTATATTTTGCTATGTTAATAGTCTTACGAAGTACAAAACGCTGTTTAAAGCTCTCTGTAAATTTTTAAATGCTGTATTATTTTCTGTATTGAAATTAGGTTAGGTTAAGTTGAGTTAGATTAAGTTATGTTAGGTAAAATTAGGTTATATTAGGTTATGGTTTAGTTAGGTTAGATTAGATTTTGTTAGGTTAAGGTTAGGTTATGCTAGGTTAGATTAGCCTATGTTACGTTAAATTTGGCTAAATAAACTTACGTTTAGTTAGGTTTGTTTAGGTTACATAACCCCGATAAAAACGCATTTTTAACCATTATGAAAGGAAATTACAAAACCGGCCGCGTAATTTTCTAATCGTGATGGAGATAAACCGTTAAGCCAGGGGAAAGGCTCAGTCACATGACCACATCCTCCTTGGAACAGGTTGCCTTATGACTTAGATCACCGTCAGGAGAAAATTATTTCCTTTCTCCTGACAGCGAAAACACTCCCCAGCACATAACACTAAAATCGAGTTCTGAAGAGGAGTTTCCAGACTTTTCCTGAACCTCTTCGAGATGGCGATTCTGAATCAACAAAAATATCCTGTTACTCCTCACACGGTCTAAATTTATCTGTCTCTTGCTCTCTTCATCTCTCTCTCTTTCTCTCCCTCTTCCTCTTACTCTCTGTTGCTTTTCTATCCTTGTCTCATACACCTAGGTAATACATGATAGTTCTTAATCTAGGTTGAAGTAGACAGTTCTTTTTAGCAGTTAGTCTCGGTGTGGACCTCCAAATTATGTCTCTCTCATGTACTCACAGGTACATCTCTGTCTGTCTGTCTGTCTGTCTGTCTGTCTGTCTGTCCGTCCGTCTGTCTGTCTGTCTGTCCGTCTGTCTCTGTCTCTGTCTCTCTGTCTCTCTGTCTCTTTGTCTCTCTGTCTCTCTCTCACTGCAGCGTACACCAGGCTGCATATTCCTCGTGAGGAAGTTAAGTCTGCTGTATGCAGATCTCTATAATACAGCTATTTTTGTATATTAATATCCGGGACTACTTCTGATGGCTAGATGGCTTGAGGTCTCAAAGACAGCTGAGTCAGACATCGCGGAGACATCAGATAAGTGTCCAGCTTCGGGGCAAGTCACACTGACTTCAAAAAGAGTCAAGATGACTATTATTGATGTTAGGAAGTATTTCTTCAGCCTTAGAATTATCAAGAAGTGGAACAATCTGGAGAGTGAAGTAGTGGAGGCAGGATTCATACATATCTTTAAGAAGAGGTACGATAAGGCTCTAGAAGCAGGAAGAGAGTGGAGCTAGTAGCGATCAGCGAAGAGGCTGAGCCAGGGGCAGTGACTATGTTTTGAATGCACTTGTTAAAATAAAGATATCACTCCATCTTGAAGGTTAACCCTGACTTATCTGGCACTGTTTTGAGAAGAGTAATCTCTCTCTCTCTCTCTCTCTCTCTCTCTCTCTCTTGCTCTGTCTCTCTCTTTATGTCTTTTGCTCCGTCTCTCTCTCTCTCTCTCTCTCTGTCTCTTTACACAGAGTTTTACTCTCTCTCTTTCTCTCTTGCTTTATCTTCACTGTTTTCTCCCTCTCTTTTTGGTCTATCCATCTCTCACTTTATCTCCCTTGCTTTTTCCTTCTCTTTCTCTCTTGCTCTCCGTCTTTTCTTCCTTAAAATATTTGTTTCTCTGCAAAATATTATAACTTTTACGTGAAATTCACTATACTAAAATAAGATTTTCTTATGGCTTTTATATTAATATATTTTTCTCGTCTTATTTTCTTGTTTTCACTTAGGTTCCATATTTCTCTTCTTGTATCCCTCACTTCTTTCTTCTCTCTCTCCCTCCCTACATGCATTTCTCTCCCTCCCTACATGCATTTCTCTCCCTCTGTGCATTTCTCTCCCTCCTGGCACATTTCTCTCCTCCCTACATGCATTTCTCTCACTCTGTGCATATCTCTCCCTCCCTACATGCATTCTCCCCTCACCATGCATTTCTCTCCTCTACATGCATTTCTCTCCCTCCTACATGCATTCTCCTCCTCTTGTGCATTTCTCTCCCTCCCTACATGCATTTCTCTCCCTCCCTACATGCATTTCTCTCCCTCCCTACATGCATTTCTCTCCCTCCCTACATGCATTTCTCTCCCTCCCTACATGCATTTCTCTCCCTCCCTACATGCATTTCTCTCCCTCCCTACATACATTTCTCTCCCTCCCTACATACATTTCTCTCCCTCCCTACATACATTTCTCTCCCTCCCTACATACATTTCTCTCCCTCCCTACATACATTTCTCTCCCTCCCTACATACATTTCTCTCCCTCCCTACATGCATTTCTCTCCCTCCCTACATACATTTCTCTCCTCCTACATGCATTTCTCTCCTCCTACATACATTTCTCTCCCTCCTACATACATTCTCTCCTCCTACTTACATTTCTCTCCCTCCCTAAATACATTTTTCTCCCCTCCCTGCATGCATTTCTCTCCTCTACATACATTTCTCTCCCTCCTACAGCACGAACTCCTCCCTACATACATTTCTCTCCCTCCCTACATGCATTTCTCTCCCTCCCTACATGCATTTCTCTCCCTCCCTACATGCATTTCTCTCCCTCCCTACATGCATTTCTCTCCCTCCCTACATACATTTCTCTCCCTCCCTACATGTACATTTCCTCTCTCCCTGTACATTTCTCTCCTCTACATACATTTTCTCTCCCTCCTACATACATTTCTCTCCCTCTACATACATTTCTCTCCCTCCTAAATGCATTTCTCTCCTCCCCTACATGTTTCTCTCCTCCCAACATGCATTTCTCTCCCTCCTACATACATTCCTCTCCCTCCTACATGCATTTTCTCTCCCTCCCCTCGCCATTTCTCTCCCTCCCTACATGCATTTCTCTCCCTTCCTACATACATTTCTCTCCCTCCCTACATACATTTCTCTCCCTCCATACATACATTTCTCTCCCTCCTACATACATTTCTCTCCTCCTACAGCCATTTCTCTCACTCTGTACATTTCTCTCCTCCTACATGCATTTCTCACCCATCCTGCATTTCTCTCCCTCCTCATACATTTCTCTCCTCCTACATACATTTCTCTCCTACCCTTACATTTCTCTCCCTCCCTACATGCATTTCTCTCCCTCCCTACATACATTTCTCTCCCTCCCTACATACATTTCTCTCCCTCCCTACATACATTTCTCTCCCTCCCTACATGCATTTCTCTCCCTCCCTACATACATTTCTCTCCCTCCCTACATACATTTCTCTCCCTCCCTACATACATTTCTCTCCCTCCCTACATACATTTCTCTCCTCCTACCTTACATTTCTCTCCTCCCTACATACATTCTCCTCCATACATTTCTCTCCCTCCTACATAATTTCTCCCTCCCCTACGCCATTTTCTCTCCCTCCTACATACATTTCTCATCCCATACATTTCTCTCCCTCCTACGCATTTCTCTCCCTCCTACATGCATTTCTCTCCCTCCTACATATTTCTCTCACTCCTACATACATTTCTCCTCCTACATACATTTCTCTCCTCTACATACATTTCTCACCCTCCTACATACATTTCTCTCCTCCCTACATGCATTTCTCTCTCTCCTACATACATTTCTCTCACTCCTACATGCATTTTCTCTCCCCTCCTACATACATTCTCTCCCTCCTACATAGACTCTCCTCTACATACATTTCTCTCCTCCTACATGTTCTCTCCTCCTACATGTTTCTCTCCTCCCTACATACATTTCTCTCCTCCTACATACATTTCTCTCCCCTCCTACATACATTCTCTCCTCCTACATACATTTCTCTCCCCTCCTACATGCATTTCTCTCCTCCTACATACATTTCTCTCCCTCCCTACATACATTTCTCCTCCTACATGCATTTCTCTCCTCCTACATACATTCTCTCCCCTCCCCACCACATACATTTCTCTCCCCTCACTCATACATTCTCTCCTCTAGCACATTTCTCTCCTCCCTACCTTGTTTCTCTCCTCCTACATACATTTCTCTCCTTCCTCATACATTTCTCTCCTTCCTACGCATTTTCTCTCCCTCCTACATACATTTCTCTCCCTCACTACATACATTTCTCTCCCTCCTACATACATTTCTCTCCTCACCACACATTTCTCTCCCTCCTACATGTTCTCTCCTCACACATGTTCTCTCCTCTACATACATTTTCTCTCCCTCCCCTACATGCATTTCTCCATCCTACCTTACATTTCTCCCTCCTACATGCATTTCTCCCTCCCCTACATGCATTCTCTCCCCTCTACATACATTTCTCTCCTCCCTACATACATTTCTCTCCCTCCCTACTTGCATTTCTCTCCCTCCCTACATGCATTTCTCTCCCTCACTCTTCTCTGGCTTCAAAGAATGTTACGCAATTTTTTCCTTCTCTTCTGCATCTTTATCTTCATAATGTTATCTTTTGGGAAGACGAGAAAGAGAGATAGATAGATAGATGGATAGATAGATAGATAGTTAGATAGATAGATAGATAGTTAGATGGATAGATAGACAGATAGATAGATAGATAGATAAATAGATAGATAGATAGATAGATAGAGAGAGAGAAAGAGAGAGAGAGAGAGAGAGAGAGAGAGAGAGAGAGAGAGAGAGAGAGAGAGAGAGAGAGAGAGAGAGAGAGAGAGAGAGAGAGAGAGAGAGAGAGAGAAGAGAATTAGTGAACACTCTCACACGTCACTACTTAGCTACTCCTATCCCAGCCCAGCGGGTAGGTTGACCCACTTACTCTGGACACAGACCTGCATCCCTGCAGCTGCCTCGGTACCCTACCTCTCAGGGCAGGCTGCCATTTCCCTGCACCACACACTCCGTGTACTTCATCACGAGAGCCAGTCTATCAACATCCTGTCATTAACATTAGAGGTTTCATTATAATGTTGGAGAGCTCACACATAGTTTTGTGAACACTCGACGTCCCGACATGATAGCTGTTGATGAAACATTTTTGGATGACAGGACTCAGAAAATTTTTGCAGGAGTACTGGCTACACATCATGGATGAAAGAGAGACAGGCAAGGGCAGGAGGAGGTGTTGCTGTGCTTCACTAAAGTGTTCATGCCCAGCACATTGATGTTGCCACGCCTACACATCTTGGAAATGATATTCTTCAAGCTCTGTATAAACACTAGTACCTTTGTACTAGCATGTTCCAATGTACAGACCTCAGTGGCAACATGCAGACCCTATCAACTTCCTAATGGAAAATATTGACTCCTTCTGCTGTAACTGTCAACATATTATAATTGTTGGTGATCAACCCAGCACCTTATGCAGGGACTTTGACCTTTGCACAGTGTTTGTGCAGAGGCTTTGTTGATTTCCCTACTCATCTCTGGCTCCTCCCGCCCGGCCCAGTAGTGAGTGATCTGGCAGAAGGCATAGTCACTTGTCAACCCTCGGCTACATTGGATCCTCAATACAAGGCTGTTTTGCGACATAGATCCCAACAGAACGTGGTGAGAGTCCCACACACACAACCTGGCTATGGGAAAGGAGTAGTGGCGGCCCTTTGCTCTGAGCTCGCCACCACCGACTGGAATGCTCTGTTGACAACCAAGTGAAAGCCTTCACTGGACATCCTTAATCTACAACAAGAACACATTCCTCACCGGCAATATGTGACTTGAAGCCTACAGATCAGCCTTGGTTTGGCTTTCGTTGTAGAGAGGCTGCTACTGCTAAGTACAAAGCTTTGCGAAGTTATAAGAGACATCCTACCACCTATAGAACTTGCACATACAAGCCTGTAGGCATATGGTGATGTTCAAAAGTGGGCCATTGCTAAATGGGAGGTGGACACTAAAAGAAAGTTAGCATCAGGCAGGGTAGGCTCCAAAAACCTGGTGGTCCCTGGTCAAGGACAGACAAGGTTATCACCCTTCTGATGAACCCATTCACACCTCTAAATCGACAGGATGGGACCACCTCTACTAGTAGTCAAAAGAAGGCAGACCTCTTTGCTGAACACTTTGCTACCAAAATGCAAGTTCCTGATCCAGCAAGGGACCCTCCTTGGCTAGCTGCAAGAACTGTGTCAAAACTGTCAGTGGTGACAATAAGGCAGGACGAGGTGCATTTCCTACTTAAATCGCTTGACCAAGAAAAGGCTGTGGGCCCAGACAAGTTGAGCCCAAGATTGTTGAGAAGATGTGCAGACCAGCTAGCAGCTCCTCTAACTCGCATCTTTCAGCACTGCCTAGTACAGTGTAAATGGCCCTCTCTATGGAAAGAGGCAAATGTAGTCCCTGTTCACAAAAAGAAGAGCAGAGCAGAAATCAGCAACTACAGACCAGTGTCACTCCTGTCAATCACTGGTAAGATCCTTGAGACGATAATCTCAAAACAAATGACAGAGTTTTTTGACTACCACTCACTACTTTGTGACCATCAATAAGGCTTCAGGAAAGGTTACTCTGCTGCTGATCTGTTGTTAAACCTCTCCACTAAGTGGCACCAGTCACTGGATGAATCCAAAGTCAGCTGTGTGGTAGCACTGGACATTGCTGGCGCTTTCGACTGGGTGTGGCACCAGGGCCTCTTAGCAAAACTTCAAGCACTGGGAATTGCAGGCTCTACGCTATGTCTCCTCAGTGACTACCTTCATGGTAGATCTCTAAGTGTAGTTCTCAATGGAACGGAATCCGCAAGACATCCTATTGGGGCAAGTGTTCCACAAGGAAGCGTGCTGGGTCCATTGTTATGGAATGTCTACTTCAACGACCTTCTTCATCTCATCCCAGAATCACATGCATATGCAGACGACTGTACACTGACATTCACTTATCCAAGAGAAGAAATGCCAGCTGCTCTAAGCTACATCAATCACCAGCTGAGAGCTATATCAGCTTGGGGAAATAGATGGCAAGTAACATTTGCACCTGAGAAAACGCAAATGATGATCGTCTCTAAGCACCATGATGGTAATGCTGGTGCAGTAGTAAGGATGAATGGGAGGATGTTGGCACCTGGAGAAGTTGATATCCTTGGGGTGAAATTTGACTCCAAACTAACCATGAAGAACCATGTTGTAAATCTTGCAAACAAGGCAGCCAGGAAGCTTACAGCACTTCGCCGTATCTCCCATCTGCTTGACAGTAGGGGTTGCAAGATCCTGTACGAGGCACAAGTACGCTCGCACCTTGAGTATGCTCCACTTTCTTGGTTTGCCTGCCCCCCCCCCTCTCATCTGCGACTGCTTGACAGAGTAGAGAACAGAGCAAGACGTCTCATCTCTCGCCTGGACCCATCCTGGATAGATCTGTCATTTCAGCAGAGCCTTCAACATAGGAGGGATGTGGGTGGCGTTACTGTTATGTACAAGGCCAATATTGTCAAAATACCACACTTGGATCCACTTCGAGGACAGCGTGAAACAAGCTTTTATGCCACAAGACGGGCAGAAAGCAGCAACTTCACTCTGGCTGTACCCTTCTCCAGAACATCACTCCATCTGAGATCATACATACCCAGGATGACTCGAGTATGGAACACATTCGTACAGCATAATGATGTCAACGAGATAAAGTCAGTTGATCAAATGAAAATGCTGGCCCACAGATGGCTCCAACTTCATCCTGTTTCCTACTTGTATGTCTCATAACAATAAAAATGCTTTCAAATGAGCTGATGTAGGTAACAGCTCTTAGCTTGCCATTAAAGTTAGGAATCCTTAACCTGTAAATAGCTGTCAATAAAGCTAGGGATCCTTAACCTGTCAAACCCTGTGTAAAAAAAAAAAAAAAGAGAGAAAGAGAGAGAGACAGAAAGAGAGAGAGAGAAAGAGAGAGAGAAAAAGAGAGAGAGAAAAAGAGAGAGAGAGAGATAGAGAGAGAGAGAGAGAGAGCCCGCCAGCTAATATTGCGAAATAATTCAATAGAATAGAAAGTTTCCTTATTTTGGTTCAGAATTAATCTTATTACCACACTTCGTAGATTAGCTTCCTCCTCTTCCTCCTCTTCCTCCTCTCCCTCCTCTTCCTCCTCTTCCTCCTCCTCTATTTCCATGTCCTTCCGTCTTCTTCATCATTCTCTTCATGCAGCACAATACCTCTTTTAACTCCTCGGGTCCTTTTCCTCCTCTTAGTCTTCCTCCTCTGCCTCTTTCTTCTGCTCTTTTTCATTATTCTCTCCATAATCTTTTTCCAATGTCTCATTTTCCTGCCTCCTCTTCCGCTCTTTCTCTTTTTACTTCAAAATCTCACTCTCTCTCTCCTTCTGGTTGCAAAAAAAAAAAAAGAATCTTCATTTCAAGTCTAAACCCCAAAAAATATTGTATTATTCTTGCTCTCTTATTTTTCATTTCTTTTTACCTTGCTGTCTTGTCATTTAACGCACGTGTTTTATCTGCCTTATCAGCTTTCTTCTTTGCTGCCTTTCTCTTGTGTATTTTTTCTTTCCCAGTTTGCTTCCTCTTTTCAATTTTCTGTTCGTCCACTTTTTTTTTCTGAAGTATTAGTCTTTTATTCCTACTGTTTTACTTTTTTTGTTTTACTTGGGAGTGGGAGTCATTCAGGGCAAGGAGTGATGGAGGCTCGATCCTCCTTCCGTTAACAGCCAGGAGTTATTCCAGTTGCCCCCTGTTCGATACCCGAAATTTCACTTTACTTCCAGGTTAAACCTTATATTACATATATATATATATATCTATCTATCTATCTATCTATGTATGTATGTATGTATATATATATATATATATATATATATATATATATATATATATATATATATATATATATATATATGTATGTATATATATATATATATATATATATATATATATATATATATATATATATATATATATATATATATATATATATATATATAAATATATATATAATATATATATATATATATATATATAAATATATATATAAATATATATATATATAAATATATATATATATATATATATATATATATATGTAGACAGCCTGTACTGTCTGCACAGACAGCCCATGCTGTCTGCCAGCTTAGTTCATATTTCGCGCTATGCTGGTGCTGCCATCTATAGGCCTTGCCACTTCAGTATGCCCAGACTTGCCTCGCCCTCACTCACACAGCGGCCTGGCATCAAGACACAAGTACTCCCAGCTCTCTCTCGTGGGCATGGCCCTCCCGGGGCATGGGCACAAACACACAAGCCTGTGTAACCCACTACGACTTAACAATAAAGTAAGAAGCCTCCAAAGAAGTTTATCATTTAACTACCCGCTACCAGCTACCAAACAAGCCCGTTATAAATGGTGGCAGCGGGGTTGTTTGGTAGGCTGTAGAGCGGTGTTAATGATATACGTCTTCGGAGGCTTCTTACTTTATTGATAAGTAGTGGTGGGTTACACAGGCTTGTGTGTTTGTGCCCATGGCCCGGGCAGGGCCATGCCCACGAGAGAGCTGGGAGTACTTGTGTCTTGATGCCAGGCCGCTGTGTGAGTGAGGGCGAGGCAAGTCTGGGCATACTGAAGTGGCAAGGCCTATAGATGGCAGCACCTGAGTGGCGCGAAATATGAACTAAGCTGGCAGACAGCATGGGCTGTCTGTGCAGACAGTACAGGCTGTCTACATATATATATATATATATATATATATATATATATATAAATATATATATATATATATATATATATATATATATATATATATATATATATATATATATAAATATATATATATATATATATATATATATATATATATATATATGTATGTATATATGTGTGTGTGTGTGTGTGTGTGTGTACTCACCTAATTGTGGGTGCAGGGGTCGAGACTCAGCTCCTGGCCCCGCCTCTTCACTGATCGCTACTAGGTCCTCTCTCTCTCTCTCTCTCGCTCTCTCTCTCTCTCTCTCTCTCTCTCTCTGCTTCCTGAGCTTTGTCATACTTCGTCTTAAAGCTATGTATGGTTCCTGCCTCCACTACGTCACTTGCTAGGCTATTCCACTTCCTGACGATTCTATGACTGAAGAAATACTTCCTAACATGCCTGTGACTCGTCTGAGTCTTCAGCTTCCAATTGTGACCCCTTGTTTCTGTGTCCCCTCTCTGAAACATCCTGTCTCTGTCCACCTTATCTATTCCACGCAGTATCTTGTATGTCGTTATCATGTCTCCCCTGACCCTTCTGCCCTCCAATGTCGTCAGTCCGATTTCCCTCAACCTTTTATCGTAGGACATTTCCCTGAGCTCTGGAACTAGAGTTGTTGCAAACCCTTGTACTTTCTCTAACTTTTTCACGTGCTTGACTGGGTGTGGGTTCCAAACTGGTGCTGTATACTTCGGTATGGGCCTGACGTACACAATGTACAGTGTCTTGAACATAAGAACATAAGAAAGGAGGAACACTGCAGGAGGCCTGCTGGCCCATACTAGGCAGGTCCTTTACAATTCATCCCACTAACAAAACATTTACCCAACCCAATTTTCAATGCTACCCAAGAAATAAGCTCTGATGTGAAAGTCCCACTCAAATCCAACCCTTCCCACTCATGTACGTATCCAACCTAGATTTGAAACTACCCAAAGTCCTAGCCTCAATAACCCAACTAGGTAGACTGTTCCACTCATCAACTACCCTATTTCCAAACCAATACTTTCCTATGTCCTTTCTAAATCTAAACTTATCTAATTTAAATCCATTACTGCGGGTTCTCTCTTGGAGAGACATCCTCAAGACCTTATTAATATCCCCTTTATTAATACCTATCTTCCACTTATACACTTCGATCAGGTCTCCCCTCATTCTTCGTCTAACAAGTGAATGTAACTTAAGAGTCTTTAATCTTTCTTCATAAGGAAGATTTCTGATGCTATGTATTAATTTAGTCATCCTACGCTGAATGTTTTCTAACGAATTTATGTCCATTTTGTAATACGGAGACCAGAACTGAGCTGCATAATCAAGGTGAGGCCTTACTAATGATGTATAAAGCTGCAGTATGACCTCTGGACTTCTGTTGCTTACACTTCTTGATATAAATCCCAGTAATCTATTTGCCTTATTACGTACGCTTAGGCATTGCTGTCTTGGTTTAAGGTTGCTGCTCACCATAACCCCCAAGTCCTTTTCGCAATCTGTATGGCTAAGTTCTACATCATTTAATTTATAAGTACTAGGGTTATGGGCACTCCCAAGCTTCAGAACCTTGCACTTATCTACATTGAACTGCATCTGCCACTTTTCTGACCAAGAATAGAGTTTGTTTAAATCCTCCTGAAGTTCCCTAACATCTACGTTTGAATCAATTATCCTACCTATCTTTGTGTCATCGGCGAATTTGCTCATATCACTAGTAATTCCCTCATCAAGATCATTGATATATATTATAAACAACAACGGGCCCAAGACTGATCCCTGTGGAACGCCACTTGTTACAGATCCCCACTCGGATTTAACCCCATTTATGGACACTCTCTGCTTCCTGTCAGTGAGCCATGACTCGATCCACGAGAGCACTTTTCCCCCAATGCCATGAGCTGCCACTTTCTTTAACAGTCTATGGTGCGGAACTCTATCAAAAGCCTTACTAAAATCTAAGTAAATAATATCAAATTCTTTATTGTGGTCAACAGCCTCAAAAGCTTTACTGAAGAAAGTTAATAAATTAGTTAGACAAGACCGGCCTCTTGTGAATCCATGCTGAGTATCATTAATCAAGCTATGCTTATCGAGATGGCTTCTTATAATCTCAGCTATAATTGACTCTAGTAATTTGCCTACAATTGAGGTCAGGCTTATTGGGCGGTAATTTGACGGTAACGACTTGTCCCCTGTTTTAAAAATAGGAGTTACATTAGCCATCTTCCACATATCAGACACTACACCTGTTTGAAGAGATAAATTAAAAATATTAGTTAATGGTTCACAGAGTTCCATTTTGCATTCCTTAAGAACCCTTGAAAAAACCTCATCAGGACCCGGCGACTTATTTTGCTTCAGTCTGTCTATCTGCCTCACAACCATCTCACTAGTGACTGTGATGTTACATAATTTATCTTCTTCTAGCCCACTGTAAAAATTAATTACTGGAATATTGTTAGTGTCTTCCTGTGTAAAAACTGAGAGAAAATAATTATTTAAAATCAAGCACATTTCATTCTCATTGTCAGTAAGGTGCCCATAGTTATTTTTAAGGGGACCTATCTTATCTCTAACTTTTGTTCTATAGACCTGGAAAAAACTTTTTGGGTTAGTTTTAGAATCCCTAGCAACTTTAATTTCATAGTCCCTTTTAGCTTTTCTTATCCCCTTTTTAATGTCCCTCTTAATGTCAATATACTGATTCATAAGATGACCCTCACCTCTTTTGATACGCCTATAAATTCCTTTCTTATGCCCTAGTAGATATTTGAGCCTATTATTCATCCATTTTGGGTCATTTCTATTTGATCTAATTTCTTTATATGGGATAAACGCTCTTTGAGCAGCATGTATAGTGTTCAGAAAACTGTCATATTGATAGCTCTCTTCGTTACCCCAGTCAACAGATGATAAGTGTTCTCTAAGCCCATCGTAATCTGCTAAGCGAAAATCTGGGACTGTTACTGAGTTATCGCTACTATCGTACTTCCATTCAATGCTAAATGTAATTGATTTGTGGTCGCTAGCACCCAGTTCCTCTGAAATTTCTAAATTATTAACAAGGGATTCATTGTTTGCCATAACTAAGTCAAGCAGGTTATTTCCCCTTGTAGGTTCTGTCACAAACTGCTTCAAAAAACAATCCTGAAATACTTCTAAGAAGTCGTACGATTCTAAATTCCCAGTCAAGAAATTCCAATCAATATGACTAAAGTTAAAGTCTCCTAGAATTACTACATTATCGTGCCTTGTGGCCTTAACAATTTCCTCCCATAGTAGTTTCCCTTGGTCCCTATCTAAGTTAGGGGGACGGTATATCACTCCTAAAATCAGTTTTTCATGCCCCTCTGAAAATTCTATCCAAACAGACTCTGTATGTGTTACTTCAGACTTAATACCCGTTTTTATGCAACAGTTCAAGCGATCTCGGACATACAATGCCACCCCACCCCCCCTCCCAATACTTCTATCTTCTTGGAACAATTTAAAACCCTGAATATGACATTCCGCAGGCATGTCCCGACTTTTTGAATTAAACCACGTCTCAGTTAAGGCAAATACATCAATGTTACCTACACTAGCAACTAATCTCAACTCGTCCATCTTATTCCTAGCACTACGGCAATTAGCATAATAAACATTGAAAGACTCTCCTTTCTCTTTACCCTTCCTGCTCATTTCTATTTTTCTACTAAACCTATTACCGTCCTTATCACCCAAGGTCCCTGGCTTTTCAATATCTATCTCGTTCTTATTATTACTAGTTCCCCTAGAACTCGTAATATTACTACACTGGGACTTCACTGTTTTCCTGCCAAAACCCATACCACTAACTATTCCTAGTTTAAAGTCCTAACTGCTCCCTCCACTGCAGTTGCCAGTGCTCCCACCCCACACCTAGATAAGTGAACCCCATCCCTAGCATACATGTCATTTCTGCCATAGAAGAGGTCCCAGTTGTCAATGAATGTTACCGCATTTTCCTTACAGTATTTGTCCAGCCAGCAATTGACACCAATTGCCCTGGACAACCATTCATTTCCAACTCCCCTCCTTGGCAAAATACCACATATGAGAGGGTTCCCACCCTTACTTCTAATTATTTCTATTGCTGACCTATACCTGCTAATCAGGTCCTCACTCATACGTCTGCCAACATCGTTGCCTCCAGCACTGAGACAGATAATAGGATTGCTCCCATTACCTCTCATGATGTCATCCAGACGGCTAACAATATCCTCCATCCCAGCCCCAGGAAAGCAAACTCTCT
The DNA here is from genome assembly GCF_038502225.1 of Cherax quadricarinatus. Classification (NCBI taxonomy): domain Eukaryota; kingdom Metazoa; phylum Arthropoda; class Malacostraca; order Decapoda; family Parastacidae; genus Cherax; species Cherax quadricarinatus. Next base: position 14,297,686 of record NC_091331.1, on the reverse strand, counting down.
GTCTCCTACTCCTGTCCTTCAAGCAGAACGCCCTATCCATATACCTAACTTGGCTATCCCCAACAACAACAATATTCTTACCTTCCTTAATGTCTTTCGTCGTGTCGTTCCCAGTAGTCAACTCACATTCGTCGGGTAGCACTGAGAATGTATTGGATGTTTCCACAACAGTTTCCACGGCAGTCTCTTTCTTCTTTATCGTTTCTACCTTTCCATTCGTCTTCTTGATCGTCAACTTCTTTCCCTGCTGTCCAGCCACTGACCAGTTTCCCTTCTTGACCTGAGGACTCAAAACAGGAGGACTACTACGAATCTTCTTGTTCTCCTCGGTCAATCGCCGAATTTCCAAATTCGCCAACCTCAATTCTTCCTTAAGCTGTTGGTAAAGTTGCTCGATGGAGGGCATCTTGCTTCAATTCTAGAGAGCGCGCAAACAGGTCTTCACAGAGCCAAGTACACGTCAACACTGCGCAAATGCCAACTCAATCAGGAGCTACTGCGCAGCACGTCCGCACGGCCCAATAGCGATGCGAACACTGAACGAATCCTTACTAAGGTATCGGAACGATATTCTCAGGTTTGCCAAGCGCCCATATGCTGCAGCAGTTATCTGGTTGATGTGTACCTCCGGAGACGTGCTCGGTGTTATGGTCACCCCAAGCTCTTTCTCCTTGAGTAAGGTTTGCAGTCTTTGTCCAACTAACCTATACTCTGTCTGCGGTCTTCTTTGCAGGGTTGAATTCAAGAAGCCAGTTGCTGGACCACGTGTCCAGTCTGTCCAGGTCTCCTTGTAGTCCTGCCTGATCCTCATATGATTTAATTCTTCTCACCATGTCATTCATATCATGTCATTCACATATATCAAAAACTGCACTGGTCCTAGAACTGACCCCTGTGGGATCCCGCTAGTCAAAGGCGCCCACTGTGATACTGTGATGTGTGTGTGTGTGTGTGTGTGTGTGTGTGTGTGTG
>NC_091331.1:14279214-14291714 GCF_038502225.1 Cherax quadricarinatus | reverse complement strand
CTGTTTCCTTCATGGTTTGCTTCACGGCGGGTACAGTAGAAAGACAAGTTGTCTTGCTTGGTTCTCTATTTTGTGCAGAAGTCGTAGATGGCAGTCGACGACAGTGGAGCATACTCAAGGTGTGAGAGTTCTGCAGTCTCTATTGTAGAACAGAAATACTAGATACGCCTTCGTGATGCTAGTTCCTTGGCTGACTTGCTTGGAAGATTTGCCACGCGGTTCTTCGTAGACAATTTGGAATCATATTTCACTCCTAGGATATCCACCTCATCGTCGGGTTCGAACACCCTTTCATTCATTCTTACCACTGCTCCAGCATTAACACTATTGCGCATAGAGACCATAATCATTTGTGTTTTCTCTGAAGGAAAAGGTAATCTGTCATCGTTTTTCCCAGGCTGATATAGCGGTAAGCTTGTGATTGATCTGCTTAAGAGCAGCTGCCATATCATCTCTTAGATAGGTAAACGCTAGCGTACAGTCATGTGGATAGGAATGGGATTCTGGGAAGAGGTGAAGGTCGTTGAAGTAAACATTCCATAAGAATGGAACCAGCGTACTTCTCTGTGAACGCGAGCACGACCTGCGTGTCTTGTTGACTCTGCACCATTGATAATTACTCCTATAGATCTACCTTGAAGGTAATCACTATGGAGTTACAGTGCATAGCCAGCTGCTCTAAGTGCTTACAGTTTTGTCAAGAGTTCCAGGTGCTATACTCAATCGAAAGCGCCAGCAATGTTTATTGCTACAAAACAGCTGATCTTAGATTCATCCAGTGACTTTAATGGAGAAGTTTACCAGCAGATCAGCAGCAGGGCAATCTTTTCTGAAGCCGTATTGACAGTCACAAAGAAGTTAGTGGTAGTAGAAAAATGTCGTCATTTGCCATGAAAGTATCATTTAAAGAATTTTGCCAGTGATTGACAGGAGTGACACTGTTCTGTAGCTGCTGATTTTTGCTCTGCTCTTCTTTTTGTGATCAGAGACTTAATTGGCCTCTTTCCAAAGAGGTCTTTTTACACTGTGCTAAGCAGTGCTCTTAGATTCTCATTAGAAGTAAGGAAAGCTGTTCTACCCATCTAATCATCTATCTCAGTCTGTCTCTTTCTCTCTCTCTCTTATTCTCTCATATTTCTCACTCGTTCCTCTCTTATCCGAAAATCTCTATCCCTACATATTCAACAACGATCTCTCTCCATATTGCACTCCTGTGTTACACTCCTGATATCTGATGAAACACGGGGAATATATAAAATATTTTTAACTGTCTCTGCATGTCTGACTGTCTGTCTGTCTGACTCTGTCTGTCTCTCCCTCTTTCAGCTATTAACACACACACACACACACACACACACACACACACACACACACACACACACACACACACACACACACATACACACACACACACACACACACACACACACACACACACACACACACACACACACACACACACACACACACACACACACACACACACACACACACACACACACACACACACACACACACACACACACACACACACACACACACACACACACACACACACACACACACACACACATACATACATATATACAAATATATATATATATATATATATATATATATATAATATATATATATATGTATATATATATATATATATATATAAACAAGTATTTATTTACCAAGGCAGGGTGACCCAAAAAGAAAGAAAAACTTTCATCATCATTCAACACTTTCACCATCACTCATGCATAATCACTGTCTTTGCAGAGGCGCTCAGATACGACAGCTTAGACGTCCCTCCAAACTAGTATCCCAAACCCCTCCTTTAAAGTGCAGGCCCTCTACTTCCCATTTCCAGGACTCAGGTCCTGCCAACCGGTTTCCCTGAATCCCTTCACAAAATATTGCTCTGCTCACACTCCAACAGCTCGTCAGGTCCCAAAAGCTATTCGTCTCCATTCACTCTTATCTAACACACTGGCGCACTCTTGCTGGAAGTCCAAGCTCCTCGCCCACAATACCTCTTTTACCCCCTCCCTCCAACCTTTTCGGGGACGACCCCTACCCCGCCTTCCTTCCCCTACAGATTTATAGCCTCTTCAAGTCATTCTACTTTTTTTCTATTTTCTCTAAATGACCAAACCACCTCAACAACCCCTCTTCAAATCTACTAATTTCCACACTACGAATTCTCTTCATAATATTTACACTTCACATTGCTCTTACACACGACATCTCCATTGTATCCAGCCTCTCCCTTGCTGCAGCATGCTTCACACCCATATAAGAATGTTGGTGTCACTATACTCTCGTACATTCCCTTCTTTGCATCCATGGATAACGTTTTTCTGTCTCCACAAATACCTCAAAGCACCACTCATCTTTTTCCTTCATCAATTCTATGGTTAACCTCGTCTTCTATAAACCCATCTGCTGACAATTCAACTCCCAAATATATGAACACATTCACTTTTTCCAAACTCCCTTTCTGCAATGTAATATCCAATTTTTCTTTATCTAAATCGTTTGATACCCTCATCACCTTACTCTTATCTATGTTCACTTTCAACTTTCTTCCTTTACACACCCTCCCAAACTCGTCTACTAACCTTTGCAACTTTTCCTTAAAATCTCCCAAAAGCACAGTATCATCAGCAAAAATGAACTGTGACAATTTAATACCACCCCTTTCCCCAACACCTTCTTTTACAACCCCATCTATAAATATGTTAAACAACCATGGTAACATTACGCATACCTGTCTAAGACCTACTTTTATTGGAAAGTAATCTCCTTCTCTCCTACACACCCTAACCTGAGCCTCACTATCCCCATAAAAACTATTTACAGCATTTAATAACTTACTACCTAATCTATACACTTGAAACATCTGCCACATTGCTTCCCAATTCACTCTATCAAATGCCTTGTCTAAATTCATAAGTGCAATGAAAATTTCTCTACCTGTATCTAAATACTGTTCACATATATGCTTCAATGTAAACACTTGATCTACACATCCCCTACCCATACTAAATCCTCATTGTTCATCTGCAATCCTGCTCTCTGCCCTACCTCTAATTCTTTCAACAATAACCCTACTATACACTTGACCTGGTATACTCTGGTATACCTGGTATACTGTATTTTTTTTCATTATTTATAAATACAATTTTAAAATAATATTTTCTGTGGCTCTTGAACATTCAAAAATTCATTATATGAGTCTATTCTTATCGATGAATTTGCCCACCCCTGATATGTACGTTGAAAAAATTTCGGTTGTGCGTTGATCTGTAACCGATTTTGAGGTCTTTTCTACAAGACCAGATGTGGTCTTCGATCATGCTTTCTTGTTGTTTTTGCATTACTGAAGTTAAGTTAGGAATTAATAGAGGAAATGTTGATAGAGGATACAGGAGAGAAGATGACAAGAGAAAAGGTGATATAAATGAGGTTTTTAAAGAAAGAGAAAGAGAACGAGAGAGAGGGAGAGAGAGAGAGAGAGAGAGAGAGAGAGAGAGAGAGAGAGAGAGAGAGAGAGAGAGAGAGAGAGAGAGAGAGAGAGAGAGAGAGAGAGAGAGAGAGAGAGAGAGAGAGAGAGAGAGAGAGAGAGAGAGAGAGAGAGAGAGAGAGAGATGCCTGATTACACACCTGCAAGTGGTTCTGTTTATCTTGAAGCTTACACAGGCTTCAGGGAGCACGTACACAAATACACATGTAGACACGTGTAAACAATGGTACGCACGGGGGTAGGGGGGTTAAAAATGGGTTGCAACAGCGACATGCACACGTACACGCACACGAACATGCTCACGAACATGCTTGCGTGCACAGAGATGCATAAGGACTGAGGCATAGCTATGCACACACCAGCCCACATACACACACACACATACACACACACACACACACACACACACACACACACACACACACACACACACACACACACACACACACACACACACACACACACCCACACACACACACACACACACACACACACACACACACACACAGGAAGCCTTGATCCAGACTAAGCTGGAGGTAATATCCTGGAAGTAGTTGGAGGTCATCACTGCTCATGCTTCTCATTCTCATTTCTCTTGATTCCTCATCCTATTCCTCCTCTTTTACTTCTTTCGCTCTACCGGCTCATCTTCCTTCGCCCTGTTTCTCCTCTTTCGTAATGCTGATTCTTCTTTCTGTTCCTCCTGTTTATTCTGTTCTTTCCCCTTTTATTCCTTTACTTTCTCCTAGGCCACTTCCTTTTTCTCCACATTCTTTTCCTACACTTTCGCCATCTCCTCCTCTCCATTTCATCTTGTTATTTTCGCCTTTACCTCCTCCTAGTTTTCTCCTAGCTCCCTTTTTCTATTTTTCTAAATTCCCTCTCCTTATCATCTATTCCCCCCACTCTCCTCACCCTTCTAACCTACCCCACTCCCTTCCTCACCTCCACCTTCCTTACCCTCTTCCCATCCACCCCCCCTAGTGTGCTGGAGTGAGGTGGAGACAGTAATTACTGCAGAAGGTGATGCTAGGTAGGTTAACTCTTTCCTCTCAGGTATATGCAACTGTGGTTCTACCCCTCTCATTATATATATATATATATATATATATATATATATATATATATATATATATATATATATATATATATATATATATATATATATATATATATATATATAACGTCTAGAATTCGCAGAAAAGGCGAAATATTCACAAACACTATTCTCAGGCCGAAGAAGACTCGAGCCTACGAACCTTGGAACAAGGTACGCAGTGCTCTACCAACATACCACACTGGTCCAATACCTTGGACCAAGGCAGACAGCTTTCCTGAGATTAGTGTTTGTGAATATTTCGCCTGTTCTGCGAATTCTAAACATTGTGAAAATCTCTCGTCGGTCGATGTATGCAGGGGATGAGATGAAAAGCTGAAAGCTACCTGCCTGAAAGCCGGCTGCCTTGGACCAAAACGTCTGGGGTTAGCTGAGCGCCAAAGTATTGGACCAGTGTGGTACGGTGGTAGAAGAAAATATTAAAAGAGCTCTGGGAAGAACCTTGAGTTTTCCCTGAAGTACCTTCTCTGAGGGTGAGGGTCCCCAGTACAGTTCTACAGGTGGCACCTCCCTGCAAAAGTTGCGTCAAAGTACGTAGCACTTATCATTTATTCTTTATTCTTCCAGGATTTATTTTTATTGGATTAACGCTTTCTCACTCTCTTATACAACCTGTATTTTTTTCCCCCAGGACACACGAGTGTGAGCAGATCCGAGCATGTCGACTCTTTTTTTTTTTCTTTCCCTCACTGGAAAAGTCACTTAAAAACTGAAGTCAATTCTCCTATTCTGACATTTTTTCCCCTCCAGGACACAGGGAATATGGACTCCGACTCCTACAGGAAAATTTGTTTTATAATAACTGTGGCAAGGCATATAGCTCTTTTAATTGATTGTGCTGATGTGATATATATATATATATATATATATATATATATATATATATATATATATATATATATATATATATATATATATATATATATATATATATATATATATATATATATATATATATATATATATATATATATATATATATATATATATATATATATATATATATATATATATATATATATATATATATATATGTCGTGCCGAATAGGCAGAACTTGCCATCTTGGCTTAAATAGCAATGCTCATCTTGCCATATATGAAAAGTGAAAATTTGTGTATGCAATAATTTCTGCCAAAATCATTCTGAACCTAACGAAAAAAATATATTTCACTGTGTTTGTTCAGTATTAAATTATTGTGAACAAATCTAAAATATATTTAGTTGGGAGGTTAGGCTAAAATAAATTGTTATTGTTATAATAAGGTTAGTAAGTTTTCTAAGTTCCTTTTGGTGCAAAATTATAAATTTTTACATCAACATTAATGAAAAAAATATATCTTTAAACGTATAAGAGAAAATTTTAGAAAGGACTTAATTTTAAATGAGTTCTTGCTAATTGACCAGTTTTACATATTCGGCACGACATATATATATATATATTTATATATATATACATTATATATATATTATATATATATTAAGAACATAAGAACATAAGAACGAAGGAACACTGCAGAAGGCCTACTGGCCCATGCGAGGCAGGTCCAAGTCTCCTACCGGCTTAAGCCAATGCACCCAACCTAGTCAGGTCAGGTCACATTGACTTAAGGGAGGAACACGGCAACCGACCTGGTAGCACAAGCTATCAGGTCTAACTCACACCCACCCACATCTACTCATGTATTTATCCAACCTATTTTTAAAGCTACACAACGTTCTGGCCTCTATAACGGTACTTGGGAGTTTGTTCCACTCATCCACAACTCTATTACCAAACCAGTACTTTCCTATATCCTTCCTGAATCTGAATTTTTCCAACTTAAAACCATTGCTGCGAGTCCTGTCTAGGCTAGATATTTTCAGCACACTATTTACATCCCCTTTATTTATTCCTGTCTTCCATTTATACACCTCAATCATATCCCCCCTAATTCTACGTCTTTCTAGAGAGTGCAGTTTCAGGGCCCTCAGTCTATCCTCATAGGGAAGGTTTCTGATACATGGGATCAACTTTGTCATCCTCCTTTGTACATTTTCCAGAGAATTTATATCCATTCTGTAATACGGTGACCAAAACTGTGCAGCATAATCTAAATGAGGCCTAACCAAGGATGTATAGAGTTGAAGAACAACCTGAGGACTCCTATTATTTATGCTTCTTGATATGAAGCCAAGGATTCTATTAGCTTTATTGCGAACACTTATGCACTGTTGTCTTGGTTTCAGATTACTGCTAACCAGAACTCCTAAATCTTTTTCGCAATCCGTAATATTAAGATCTACATTATTTAGTTTATATGTGGCATGGTTATTGTCCTGTCCAACATTTAGAACTTTGCATTTGTCTATATTAAACTGCATCTGCCACTTCTCCGACCACTGCATCAGTCTATTCAAATCTTCCTGGAGTGCTCGAATGTCCTCGTCAGAATGAATTCGACGGCCTATTTTGGTGTCATCGGCAAACTTGCCGATGTCGCTCTTTATGCCCTCATCTATGTCGTTTATGTAGATTGTGAACAGCAGGGGGCCCAACACTGACCCCTGTGGAACACCGCTCGTGACGCTTCCCCACTCTGATTTCTCCCCATTTATGCAAACTCTCTGCTGCCTATTTGTCAACCATGCCTCTATCCAGGAAAAAATTTCTCCTCCTATTCCATGTGCTTTAATTTTCCTCAATAGTCTCTGATGTGGGACCCTGTCAAAAGCCTTACTGAAGTCCATATACACAATATCATATTCATTACCATGATCTACCTCCTCAAATACCTTAGTGAAAAAAGTTAATAAATTCGTAAGGCAGGAACGCCCCTTTGTAAAACCATGCTGAGATTCGTTGATTAATTTATGCTTTTCAAGGTGGCTACGAACTGCCTCGGCAATTATTGATTCCATAAATTTTCCCACTATGGAGGTTAGGCTTATTGGTCTATAGTTCGAAGCTAAGGACCTGTCACCTGTTTTGAAAATAGGTATCACATTTGCCATTTTCCACTTATCTGGCACCATGCCAGTTTGTAGTGATATGTTGAAAAGATTAGCCAAAGGTGTGCTAAGCTCCTCTTTACATTCCTTTAGAACCCTTGCATACAGTTCATCAGGGCCTGGGGATTTGTTAGGTTTTAATTTATCTATTTGCCTAAGGACCATGTCACTTGTGACCCTAATAGTGCACAGTTTATTATCGTCCTGTTCTACATAATTTATCATTACTGGAATATCGCTGGTATCCTCCTGTGTAAAAACTGAGAGGAAGTATGTGTTAAAAATTCTACACATTTCCTTATCACTGTCAGTGAGCTGACCCGAGGAACTTTTGAGTGGGCCTATCTTGTCCCTGATCTTACTTCTGTATACCTGAAAGAATCCTTTTGGGTTAGTCTTCGATTCTCTTGCAACTTTAACCTCATAATCTCTTTTTGCTTTTCTAATTCCCTTTTTTATTTCTCTCTTTAACTGAATATATCGATTTCTCAATTGCCCCTCTCCTCTTTTGATTTGCCTATATATGCCTCTCTTTTGACCAATCAGATATTTTAATCTATTGTTCATCCATTTAGGATCATTTTTGTTTGATCTGATTTCCCTATTTGGAACATAATTTGACTGAGCAGCTAGAACTATGCCCTGGAAAGCATCATATCGGCAACCATCACCACCTACCTGACCCTTAGTCAGGTCATTCCAGTTCAGCCCACCTAAGTAATTTTTCAGTCCTATGAAATCAGCCAAGCGAAAGTCAGGGACGGAGACTTGATTGCCATTATTAGGGGAATTCCATGATATATTAAAACTGAGTGATTTGTGATCACTTTCCCCAAGCTCATCATTAACCTCAAGATTATTAATTAGTGTTTCCCTACTGGCAAGAACCAAGTCAAGGAGGTTATTTCCCCTAGTTGGCTCTGTCACAAACTGTTTTAAAAAACAATCCTGGATCGTATCAAGAAAGTCACCTGACTCTAAATTTCCTGTCAAATTGCTCCAGTCAATCTGTCTATAGTTGAAATCTCCCATTAGCACAACATTTTCGTATGTAGATGCCTTACGAATTTCGTCCCATAGAAGTTTACTGCACTCCCTATCAAGATTTGGGGCCCTGTAAATCACACCCAAAATTAGTTTTTCTCGGCCCTCGAGAAGCTGTAACCAAACAGATTCAGTGGCTGACGCTTCTAATTTAATATCTTGTCTAACACAACAATTTAAATTGTCTCTGACATACATCGCTACTCCACCACCTTTCCTGTTGACCCTGTCAGTGTGGAATAATTTATATCCTTGTATGTGACATTCAGAGGGCATCTCTCTATCTTTCAGATTGAGCCAGGTCTCTGTTATAGCAATAATATCTATGTTTCCTGCACTTGCAATTAATCTTAGCTCATCTATCTTATTTCTTACACTCCTGCTATTAGTATAGTAAACCTTAAGGGAGCTAGTCCCTTGCTGCCCTCTGCTGTCCCCCTTTGTTTGCTGACCTGATCTATTGTCTTTATTTATAACTTCATGCTGAATGCCTTTTATACATTTACTGTTTCCAACCCAAGTGTTGCAACCTGCTTGTTTCCCACACACACCCATACCTCTATCTTCCATCAGTTTAAAATCATAGGCATTTCACCAATGGCCTTCTCAATCGAGTCTGCAAGTGCTACCACCCCAGCCCCAGAGAGATGTACCCCATCCCTTGCATACATATCATGTTTGCCATAAAAGTTGTTCCAGTTGTCAATGAATGGGATTGCAAGTTCCTTGCAGTATCTGTCTAGCCAGCAATTTACACCAATTGCCCTAGACAACCATTCATTTCCTACTCCCCTTCTAGGCAAGATGCTACATATGATTGGGATCCCTCCCTTAGACTTAATGAAATCTATAGCTGACCTGTACTTATCTAGCAGCTCTTCTCTCCTACCCTTCCCAATATCATTTCCACCAGCACTGAGACAGATAATGGGCTTGTTCCCATTACCTGACATGATATTATCCAGCCTGTTGACAATGTCCCCAACACCAGCTCCAGGGAAGCACACTCTATCTCTCATCTTCTTATTCCTATTACAAAAAGCACGGTCAATATATCTTACCTGAGAGTCACCAACCACAAGAATGCGCTTACCTCCATTAGCAGGGGCAGTAGTACCCTTACCTTCACTGGCCACTGAAGTACATTCATCCTGAAGAACAGAGAAGCGATTTCCTACCTTCAGATCTTCACTCTTAACTTTCCTTACTCTGATGCGCCTTCCATTACTGTGAACCACTCGCCACTTGTAGCAGGTGCTGGACTGCACCTCACTGCTGGTAGCCGTTGCTACCTCCCCAACTACAGCCTCCTCACAGCGAGAGACAGACTGCACCTCACTGCTAGAAGCCTCATTCCCCACAACTCCAGCCACCTCACACTCTCTCCCAGACCCATTGAGGTGGACCTTCAGCCTCCTAATCTCCTCCTGGAGAAGCAAGACCTCCTCCTTCAACTCTCCAACCTCAATTTTTAAAACACTGCAGAAGCAAGCCATGCTTTGTAACCGTCCACACTAATCCCCAAAGCAGCTCAGGGTCTGTGACCTCACGTGACGACTGACCACTGACGACTGACGACTGACCACTGACGATTGACAACTGACCTAACGCCGTAATATGCAAATTAGGTAGCAAGTCTTGCCACCTGCTGAGTCTTCTATTTAGTATTGACCCTAAAGGCTTTTTTGAGAGGGGAATTATCTTTTTGTTAGTGCTTTTATTTTGTGCGTATGTGTGTGTGTGTGTGTGTGTGTGTGTGTGTGTGTGTGTGTGTGTGTGTGTGTGTGTGTGTGTGTGTGTGTGTGTGTGTGTGTGTGTGTGTGTTGCTACTGATATTTTGAGAGGAGGCCTAGGGATAGGGCTCTTGATCCAAGGAGTTGGAAATGCTTTGTGCTTTTTTTCTATGGGGAAACAATCCTGATTTTTCTCTTGTTAATACTACTACTAACAACAACAATAATAATAATAATAATAATAATAATAATAATGTTATAATAGCAATAATAATAATAATAATAATAATAATAATAATAATAATAATAATAATAATAATAATATAGTATTAGTAGTGGTATAAGTAGTATTAATAATAATAATAGTAATAATAATTCCTTTTATATTGTTATCTGAGGTTGCCATGTGTTTCTTTTATCATGATTACTAAATATCCATTGAGTTTAGCCCACAAATCACTTTTTTTTTCACTCTTTCATTTCTCCACAAATCACGTTTATCCTGCCCTCTGTCCTCCCAAAATCATGTTTATTCTCCGCTTCCTCTCCCCCAATCATGTTCCTCCCCCTCTCTTCTGTTCCCCAAAATAATGTTAATATTTTTTTTCACTCAAATCCAACAAACAATGTTTTTTTTTCTTTCAATTCTGTTTTTCAAATTATGTTTTTTTCTTTCTCTTCTTTTGGAAATGTTTCATCAACCTCTTGTCCCACACATCATGTTTTTCCTCGATTCCTATTCCGCCATTTTGTATTTTTCTCGTCCTTGTCTACTCCCCAAATCATGTTTGTCCTCCATTTGTATTTCTCATTTTCATGTTTGTCCTCCATTTGTATTTCTCATTTTCATGCTTTTCCTGCATTTCTATTTCCGAAGTCAGCTTTTCTGCCCTTTCCTTCCCCAACTCACGTTTTACCCTCTTTTCCCCAAATCGTATTTTTGCTCACTTGTTGTCCCCAAATAATGTTTTTCCTTCATTGCCATTCCCAAATCGTGTTTTTCCTTCCATCTGATCCCCAAATCATGTTTTTCCTCCCGTCTGTTCCCTAAATCATGTTTTCCTCCCGTCAGTTCCCCAATCATGTTTTTCCTCCCGTCAGTTCCCCAAATCATGTTTTATCTCCTGTCTATTCCCTAAATCATATTTTTCCTCCCGTCTGTTCCCCAACTCATGTTTTTCCACCCGTGTGTTCCAAAAATCATGTTTTTCCTCCCGTCTGTTCCCGTCCAAATCATGTTTTTCCTCCCTTATGTTGCCCAAATCATTTTTTTTGAGCCGGGGTCATCACTCAGGCTGACGGGTCGGGCAGGCCGCCCAGCGTAGGTCATCACGGTAATTATTTCACTAAAGCCTGGCCGATTAACCGCACATTTGCCAAATAACCGGACGCCGTTGTTTCAGTAACGGCAGCGTGGGTGAGTGTGTGTGGCTGTTAGTTATTGCTAACGGTGAAGAAGCCAGGTGATTGTGTGTGCGTGTTTATTCTGTTGTTGTTGTCATTGGTTTTGCGTTGTTATTGTTAAGGTAATTGCATCTGATGGTGCTGTTGGTGAGGTCATTGTTATGGTGATTGTGTTTGATGATACTGTTTGCACTGGTGTTGTCACGGAGATTGTATCTGCTGCTGTTGTTGTTGGTACTGTGGTTGATGCAGTGATTGTGTTTGCTGCCGTTGCTATGGTGATTGTGTTTGCTGCCGTTGCTATGGCGATTGTCTAAGTGCTGCTGTTTGCAAGGTTGTTGTTATAGTGATTATGCTGTCTGTCTTTGTTTACTGTGGTGCTATTAAGGGTGAATGCATTTTGGCTTTCGTTGTTTTCACTGTTGCTAGATTGTGTTTGCTGCCAACGTTGTTTGCAGTATTATGTTGCTGCTGGTGTTATTGTTATCATTTTTGGAATTATTATTATTATTAATTTTGCTATTATTATTATTATTATTATTATTATTATTATTATTATTATTATTATTATTATTATTATTATTATTATTATTATTATTATTATTATTATTGTTAGTATTATTATTACTATAATAATAATAATAATAATAATAATAATAATAATAATAATAATAATAATAATAATAATAATAATAATAT
>NC_091331.1:14261714-14276714 GCF_038502225.1 Cherax quadricarinatus | reverse complement strand
TAGATGGGATACAAGGAGAATAGAAGCATCAGGGAAGAGAGAGGTGAAGGTTTATAAACTAAAAGAGGAGGCAGTTAGGGTAAGATATAAACAGCTATTGGAGGATAGATGGGCTAATGAGAGCATAGGCAATGGGGTCGAAGAGGTATGGGGTAGGTTTAAAAATGTAGTGTTAGAGTGTTCAGCAGAAGTTTGTGGTTACAGGAAAGTGGGTGCAGGAGGGAAGAGGAGCGATTGGTGGAATGATGATGTAAAGAGAGTAGTAAGGGAGAAAAAGTTAGCATATGAGAAGTTTTTACAAAGTAGAAGTGATGCAAGGAGGGAAGAGTATATGGAGAAAAAGAGAGAAGTTAAGAGAGTGGTGAAGCAATGTAAAAAGAGAGCAAATGAGAGAGTGGGTGAGATGTTATCAACAAATTTTGTTGAAAATAAGAAAAAGTTTTGGAGTGAGATTAACAAGTTAAGAAAGCCTAGAGAACAAATGGATTTGTCAGTTAAAAATAGGAGAGGAGAGTTATTAAATGGAGAGTTAGAGGTATTGGGAAGATGGAAGGAATATTTTGAGGAATTGTTAAATGTTGATGAAGATAGGGAAGCTGTGATTTCGTGTATAGGGCAAGGAGGAATAACATCTTGTAGGAGTGAGGAAGAGCCAGTTGTGAGTGTGGGGGAAGTTCGTGAGGCAGTAGGTAAAATGAAAGGGGGTAAGGCAGCCGGGATTGATGGGATAAAGATAGAAATGTTAAAAGCAGGTGGGGATATAGTTTTGGAGTGGTTGGTGCAATTATTTAATAAATGTATGGAAGAGGGTAAGGTACCTAGGGATTGGCAGAGAGCATGCATAGTTCCTTTGTATAAAGGCAAAGGGGATAAAAGAGAGTGCAAAAATTATAGGGGGATAAGTCTGTTGAGTGTACCTGGTAAAGTGTATGGTAGAGTTATAATTGAAAGAATTAAGAGTAAGACGGAGAATAGGATAGCAGATGAACAAGGAGGCTTTAGGAAAGGTAGGGGGTGTGTGGACCAGGTGTTTACAGTGAAACATATAAGTGAACAGTATTTAGATAAGGCTAAAGAGGTCTTTGTGGCATTTATGGATTTGGAAAAGGCGTATGACAGGGTGGATAGGGGGGCAATGTGGCAGATGTTGCAAGTGTATGGTGTAGGAGGTAGGTTACTGAAAGCAGTGAAGAGTTTTTACGAGGATAGTGAGGCCCAAGTTAGAGTATGTAGGAAAGAGGGAAATTTTTTCCCAGTAAAAGTAGGCCTTAGACAAGGATGTGTGATGTCACCGTGGTTGTTTAATATATTTATAGATGGGGTTGTAAGAGAAGTAAATGCGAGGGTCTTGGCAAGAGGCGTGGAGTTAAAAGATAAAGAATCACACACAAAGTGGGAGTTGTCACAGCTGCTCTTTGCTGATGACACTGTGCTCTTGGGAGATTCTGAAGAGAAGTTGCAGAGATTGGTGGATGAATTTGGTAGGGTGTGCAAAAGAAGAAAATTAAAGGTGAATACAGGAAAGAGTAAGGTTATGAGGATAACAAAAAGATTAGGTGATGAAAGATTGAATATCAGATTGGAGGGAGAGAGTATGGAGGAGGTGAACGTATTCAGATATTTGGGAGTGGACGTGTCAGCGGATGGGTCTATGAAAGATGAGGTGAATCATAGAATTGATGAGGGAAAAAGAGTGAGTGGTGCACTTAGGAGTCTGTGGAGACAAAGAACTTTGTCCTTGGAGGCAAAGAGGGGAATGTATGAGAGTATAGTTTTACCAACGCTCTTATATGGGTGTGAAGCGTGGGTGATGAATGTTGCAGCGAGGAGAAGGCTGGAGGCAGTGGAGATGTCATGTCTGAGGGCAATGTGTGGTGTGAATATAATGCAGAGAATTCGTAGTTTGGAAGTTAGGAGGAGGTGCGGGATTACCAAAACTGTTGTCCAGAGGGCTGAGGAAGGGTTGTTGAGGTGGTTCGGACATGTAGAGAGAATGGAGCGAAACAGAATGACTTCAAGAGTGTATCAGTCTGTAGTGGAAGGAAGGCGGGGTAGGGGTCGGCCTAGGAAGGGTTGGAGGGAGGGGGTAAAGGAGGTTTTGTGTGCGAGGGGCTTGGACTTCCAGCAGGCATGCGTGAGCGTGTTTGATAGGAGTGAATGTAGACAAATGGTTTTTAATACTTGACGTGCTGTTGGAGTGTGAGCAAAGTAACATTTATGAAGGGATTCAGGGAAACCGGCAGGCCGGACTTGAGTCCTGGAGATGGGAAGTACAGTGCCTGCACTCTGAAGGAGGGGTGTTAATGTTGCAGTTTAAAAACTGTAGTGTAAAGCACCCTTCTGGCAAGACAGTGATGGAGTGAATGATGGTGAAAGTTTTTCTTTTTCGGGCCACCCTGCCTTGGTGGGAATCGGCCGGTGTGATAATAAAAAAAAAATAAAAATATATATATATATATATATTATATAATTATATATGTAAATATAATATATATGTATATATATATATATATATATATATATATATATATATATATATATATATATATATATATATATATATATATATATATATATATATATATATATATATATATATATATATATATATATATATATATATATATATATATATATATATATATATATATATATATATATATATATATATATATATATATATATATATATATATATAAATCCTCTGTATAATTTATAATTTTGATAAAGGTAAACCCGTAGTGAAATACAGTTTCAACTTGACCCAGTAAACCATTATTAATTCTTGTCTCATACTTCTAATGCTTTAAGTAACAACAAACACAATGTAATGTATGATAACAGCAATGAATTTAAACAAACTGTTATTTGGAAAATTTAGAGGCACTTACCGACATTACGCCTCTACGTTCATTTTAATTTTAATTTTTATTAGATTTTTCTTTCAGTATCTCAAGTCACACAAAATCATCTGAAAAATCTTAGTTCACTAATCGAATGAATTTTGAGAACGCAGGTACTGTGTAAATCTGGAGACGCCTAATCTGTGAAAGTATTAAAAAAGTATATGTTAAATTTGAGTTATTTCGTGTTATTTTTGTCAATCACTCTCACCTCTTTTGATATCGTTTGACAGAAAAGCCAGAAAACTGAAATTGTAAACAGAATATCACACCATGTGAGCGCAACTGGAGGGATTTCTGTTCACGAAATTTGGTAATTCATTTTTTTACGAGATACCAATTGAAATCTAAGACCGATCCTTCAAATTTAAAAAAATCAAATTGATTTAAATTTTTAATAGTATAAACTTTATAACTGAGAATGGTCAATACATGATCTTATTTTGTGAATGTGTTTCTCGAGGATGTTACAGCAATATTAACTTGTCCATCGGACGCCAGTACTTATTGACACACACTGTCAAAAGACGATATATGTAGATAATAATAACAATAATAATAATAATAATAATAATAATAATAATAACAATAACAATAATAATAATAATAATAATAATAATAATAATAATAATAATAATAACAATAATTATAATAATAATAATAATAATAATAATAATAATAATAATTATTATTATTATTATTATTATTATTATTATTATTATTATTATTATTATTATTAAATTACTTCAGTTAATAGATTTACCCAGCACAGTAGACTATTCCCACATCTGTGGTTCAGTGGAATGAGAGTGACCCCTTCAATAAGAATCTGTACAAAATAAGTCAAAATACCGTACGTGGAACAATAGAAGCCACAATACAATAACTAGAACTATAGAATAAAGTCACAATACCGTAACTGCAAGCACAGAATGCAAGACAGGATAAAAATTGGTACAATTTACGTCTAACCCATAAACTGTAGAAGTAAATTGCGAGACATAGTATTTCTGGTCGACTTCATCATCACATGAAGTTATTTTTTTACGATACCTGTAAGTTGTCATCTTATCTTTAGATAACTGCTATGTGGCAAGCCTTTTTTTTTGAAGGATGTGTGAGCCTAGCTGATTAATAAGACCCTTGTCTAGGTGTGTCGTGTGTGTGTGTGTGTGTGTGTGTGTGTGTGTGTGTGTGTGTGTGTGTGTGTGTGTGTGTGTGTGTGTGTGTGTGTGTGTGTGTGTGTGTGTGTGTGTGTTTGTGTGCGTGTGCCAGACGTTGCATCGGGGAGATAGTGATAATCCTGCTATGTGGTAATTCGGTGTTGTTTTATGCGGTTCTTTGCCGGGTGGGTGTTGCAAGCTAGCTGCATGTTGATCATCTCTGCACTTGTTCCTAAGTAGGCTGTTGATGCTGGTTTGCTTAAAGAGGGAGAAAGGGAAATTAATTGTTTGTCGTTTATTGATGTGATGTGGGATGCTATATGGGTGAGGACCATGAGGAGAAGAAGAAGAAGAAGAAGAAGAAGGAGGATGAGGAGGAGGAGGAGGAGGAGGAGGAGGAGGAGGAAGGGAAGAAGAAGAAGAAGAAGAAGAAGAAGAAGAAGAAGCAGAAGAAGAAGAGGAAAGATCAAGGCAAATATACCATGTGGTATATTTGTCTTGGTCAACACTCATTTTCTGGTCAATGACATTACAACGATTTTAGGGTAAAGTTGTGCTGCTGATATCGAATATATCATTGGCTTTGCTTGATTGGCTCTAGTTTTTTATAAATTCGGTATCCCATTGAAAAACATAAAAGAAGTGAAAAAATATATTAATCAAGCAGGGCTAACTTACAAATCGTATTCAAATTATTTTTTAGATCATGCAAAAGTCAGATCATGTAATACATACTAGCACTTCATTCTATATAATAACAGATTAGCATAGTAAGATAATTCAGATACTAATAATTACTGCATAAGAAGACGTAGTTTGTACGGTATTCTTCTGTGTTCGTGAAGAGCACAGTTATGTTGAGTGAGTAACTGGTTACCACTGTGCAATAAAACACATTTCAAGCTTCTAATGGAGCTGTCTATAAACAACCGTTAATCTCCTGGTCGATATTCAAGTCCCATTCGAAGAAGTCCAGGGATGTTATTGCAGTATATAAGTTCTTCATCTTGGCTGAAATAACGAAGGAGTTCAACCTCTCTTGTCCGATAAGTTGTTATTTTAACTTCTTGTTATAGACAGTTCTTTTCCTTTAGTCTGGATGCTAAAAGTTCAGATGCTTTCTTTGACAGACTGAGGTCACGTATCAGATCATTGAGTTCTTGGGAGAACTGCTGGGGTGTTGAAATACTTACTTCATATTCACTCCCACTACTATCACCTGTGTTACATCCTAAACCCTGAGTTTTTTCAACATCTAACAATGGAAGGTCAGGCAGTGTTGTAAACACTGGTATGGGAGCATCTTCACTCTGTGGCACAGGTCTCCTTGCTGACTCCAGATCAGAACATTCCTACATGACTTTCTTGAAACCTTTCACATTCACCCTACAGAAATAATAATCGTTGTGGTGCCATATGCGGAGCCCAAGACTTGTCTTGTTCTCCAAGCGCCACTTTAAAATAAGCAAAATAAGCTTGTTTTACAAAATCTTTGATAGTTTTCTTTATTTTTGCAAAGTGTAGTCTCCACAAATGAAGCAAAATGCACTGGGTTTGTTTAAACAGACTCTTTGTGAAGAACTCATGTTTATCTGGAAAAAATAATAATATAAAAGTTACAATATTGCTGATACAACTCCTTTCGTCAAATATTAAATAATTTAAAAATAAAATTTTGATCTTTTTTAAAACTGTCTTTATATACCATTTGTCACTACATGTACATATACACGAGTAATGGCTAAGTTCCCTGTTAATTATTAATTAGGGGTAAGTATTCAATATCTCACAAACTAGATCCAATATAAAAAAAAACTGAAATTTTTGACTTCAGAAACCCTAAAATACCCGAAATATCTTTTGCTGTTGATTATATGTAATCTTTACAGCAATACAATAGTACAGTAATAACTTCAAGTAGTTAACTTAACATATTCCTTAAATAATACCTTCACAAAGTAACAGACTAACTACATTAACGAGAAACACACCCGTTAACATGCTAATTAGCAACGCCAGAGCAGACTCTTCCGCCAGACAACTTTCAAAGTTAAAATGTTGATAAAAACAATAAAAGTCATAGCGTCACATGAGTGAAATTTTTGTACGCCCATGTCTCTTATTATAGGTGAGTGGCGCCCTGTGGCCTTGCATGTCCGGTTAGCTGGCATGTCCTGTTAGCATGTATATCCTGTTAGCATGCATATCCTTAGCTTGCATGTTCTAAGGTGAATTCTGTGTTCATTGATGGTCATATGTGGAAATGTTGGGCGAACGCTGAAAGAAATAAAGATTTGATAAAGGAGTTAGTAATGATAGGAAGAATATTACGGGGTAATATAGAGTATAATGAACTCATTTCCTGCTGGAAGAATATTTTCAAAGCAGAGAGAGAGAGAGAGAGAGAGAGAGAGAGAGAGAGAGAGAGAGAGAGAGAGAGAGAGAGAGAGAGAGAGAGAGAGAGAGAGAGAGAGAGAGAGAGAGAGAGAGAGAGAGAGAGAGAGAGCACTGATACAACGATATTCCTAGAGTTTTGAAATAGATATTCCCAGAGCCCCGACACAGAAATATTCCCTGAGCCCCGATGCGGCAAAATTCCCCGAGCCCCACTGTAGAAATATATCTGGAGCCTCATAACACGAACATGAAAAAATCTGGGGGAAAAAAACAACAACTGCTCGAGGTATCGCAATTTTAATGTCTAACTTCTGGCAATAATTTAATATAATATTAACAATGACGTCGCCTAATATTGGTAATAATTCAGGTTAATACTGGTAATAATTTAATATAATATTGGTAACAGTGCAGAGAAAGAAATACGTTGTAAATCCAATGTTTGTTACATCAACATTAAATATTCATAGAGCTCAACTAACTCTGAATCATTTACGACTCTAAAGAATAAATTATTTGTTTGTGAGGCAAATATAACACGATGAATATTTTCTCTTAGCTTCCCCATGTGCTTAGCGCTTCTTTTTGATAATAATAATATTAATAATAATAATAATTCCCCATGATTATTATAGACCCAAATAAAGACCGTAGTATTACATTCGGCTTTTTGCAAAGCTAAACAAATAATTATATATAATTTCGAAAATGTAACTTAGCGTATTTACTAGCGTTTTTGACGGGGAAAATATGATAGAATTGCTTTTAGAATATGTACAATGAATGAAAAAAAAGAGTTGAAGAAGAATTTGCTGTGGGGAATCATTGCAAAACTCGGATATAATGTTATTATACCTAGCCTCGTTCCTAACTTTATTGTGTGTGGTCACGGACCCCCTTTTGAGAATCACATGAAAGTAGATAAAAAACATACACACACATAAAAGAAAATTAAAATAATGGAAACAAACAAAAAAACAAAAAACATAATTTGACATAAAATTGATTTTTTTTTCACAAAAGACAATTTTCAGGAAGGAATATAATAACACAAGTTTTTTTTGCCCCCACTTCTGGTTCAGGGACCCCCTGAGGGCCTTCCAAGGACCATGAGAGGTCCATAAACCACCGGTTAAAGTTTAAAGGGGTGGACCGGTAAGCCAGTGGAAGGTTTCAGTCAGATAACCAAAAGCTCCAGCTGTGGGTCATCATATGACTAAGACCCGTGTCAGGAAACACTTGTCCTATTTCCTGACAAACTTTACCTACCCTCCTACCAAGGCTTCGGTCAGTGGTGCAGCCTACGGCTTTCCCAGCCGTGAAATGTTTCACATAAAGTATTAGCATTAAAATTCATTACAATAGCGAAATGATTATTATTATTATTATTAGTAGTAGTAGTAGTTGAAATACTAAAATTAAAAACAATAATAATAATAATAATAATAATAATAATAATAATAATAATAATAATAATATTAATAATGATAATAATAATAATAATAATAATAATAATAATAATAATAATAATAATAATAATAATAATAAATGAGACTAAGAGGAAGTAAACACCTTCGTCATCTTACATAAACCTCTAGCTGTACACCCTACAGTGTACACCCTACAGTGTACACCCTACAGTGTACACCCTACAGTGTACACCCTACAGTGTACACCCTACAGTGTACACCCTACAGTGTACACCCTACAGTGTACACCCTACAGTGTACACCCTACAGTGTACACCCTACAGTGTACGCCCTACCGTGTACACCCTACAGTGTACACCCTACAGTGTACACCCTACCGTGTACACCCTACAGTGTACACCCTACAGTGTACACCTTACAGTATACACCCTACAGTGTATACCCTACAGTGTACACCCTACAGTGTACACCCTACAGTGTACACCCTACAGTGTACACCCTACAGTGTACACCCTACAGTGTACACCCTACAGTGTACACCCTACAGTGTACACCCTACAGTGTACACCCTACAGTGTACACCCTACAGTGTACACCCTACAGTGTACACCCTACAGTGTACACCCTAGAGTGTACACCCTAGAGTGTACACCCTACAGTGTACACCCTACAGTGTACACCCTACAGTATACACCCTACAGTGTACACCCTACAGTGTACACCCTACAGTGTACACCCTACCGTGTACACCCTACAGTGTACACCCTACAGTGTACACCCTACAGTGTACACCCTACAGTGTATACCCTACAGTGTACACCGTACCGTGTACACCCTACAGTGTACACCCTACAGTGTACACCCTACAGTGTACACCCTACCGTGTACACCCTACAGTGTACACCCTACAGTGTACACCCTACCGTGTACACCCTACAGTGTACACCCTACAGTGTACACCCTACAGTGTACACCCTACCGTGTACACCCTACAGTGTACATCCTACAGTGTACACCCTACAGTGTACACCCTACCGTGTACACCCTACAGTGTACACCCTACAGTGTACACCCTACAGTGTACACCCTACAGTGTACACCCTACAGTGTACACCGTACCGTGTACACCCTACAGTGTACACCCTACAGTGTACACCCTACAGTGTACACCGTACCGTGTACACCCTACAGTGTACACCCTACAGTGTACACCCTACAGTGTACACCCTACAGTGTACACCCTACAGTGTACACCCTACAGTGTACACCCTACAGTGTACACCCTACAGTGTACACCCTACAGTGTACACCTTACCGTGTACACCCTTCAATGTACACCCTACAGTGTACACCCTACCGTTTACACCCTACAGTGTACACCCTACAGTGTACACCCTACAGTGTACACCCTACAGTGTACACCCTACAGTGTACACACTACAGTGTACACCCTACCGTGTACACCCTACAGTGTACACCCTACAGTGTACACCCTACAGTGTACACCCTACCGTGTACACCCTACCGTGTACACCCTACAGTGTACACCCTACAGTGTACACCCTACAGTGTACACCCTACCGTGTACACCCTACAGTGTACACCCTACAGTGTACACCCTACAGTGTACACCCTACAGTGTACACCCTACCGTGTACACCCTACAGTGTATACCCTACAGTGTACACCCTACAGTGTACACCCTACCGTGTACACCCTACAGTGTACACCCTACCGTGTACACCCTACAGTGTACACTCTACAGTGTACACCCTACAGTGTACACTCTAAAGTGTACACCCTACAGTGTACACCCTACGGTGTACACTATACAGCTTACACTATACAGTGTACACTATACAGTGTACACTATACATTGTACACCCTACAGTGTACACCATACAGTCTACACCATACCGTGTACAACATACAGTGTACACCATACAGTGTATACCATATAGTGTACACCATACAGTGTACACCATGCAGTGTACACCATGTAATGTACAACCTGCAGGGTGTACACTATAGGGTGCACACTGCATGTGTATATTGTCCTCGTTCTCAAGTATACATCCTGCTCTTTCTCAAGTATACATGCTCCTCTTTCTCAAGTATACATACTCACCTTTCTCAAGTATACATGCTCCTCTTTCACAAGTATACATACTCATCTTTCTCAAGCATACATGCACCTCTTTCTCAAGTATACATACCCCTCTTTCTCAAGAATATATTATCTTCTTCAGTATATATACGCCTCTTCCTCATATATTCTTCAATGGCTTGATAAAGCACACTGTGTGGGCGAAACGCTGTCTTTAATAAGTTATCCGCAGTATGTAAGAGTCACTTGCTCTTCCTTACACCTGACTGATTCATCGTATTGTGGTTCCAGTCATGACGTATAAATTAACTGAAGAGATGTGCTGATGGGTATACTTACCCACGTCAGCAATATATTGATAACGAGCGTGTGTGGAGGAAAAAAATGGAAGCCTCAGTATGCTTGCGAGTGGACACAAAAAGGATAACAGCGTTGGTAATGAAGGTTTTTTTTTTTTTGCTCTATGCTCGGCTGAATGACCGGGATCACAACACTGACTTTGGGAGCTGGAAATTAGTTCTGTTTGTTTTAATTTTAATGACTTCATTTCAAGAACTGTGGCATCAAGAACTGCTTCGTCTGTTTCGGGTGGTTCTAATTTCTTCAGTGACGTGTGAGAGAGTATTCTTCTTTTGGAACCGAGCGTCTTCTAACCAGTTAAGATGAAATAGTACTGTTAATAGAGGGTCTTACATCTCTTGTCTTGGCAGAACTTTTTCATGTTGACAACTACTCGTACGGATAAGTAGGTTCCAGGCAGAGTTGAAACCCATGTGTAACAGCGCACTAAGTGCTAGTCATTCTTCCAGAGTAGTGTGTTGACTTCATTTGGACACTTGCCCCCTTTACGAGAGAAAAGAGAGGTTAGAGAAGCTTTGCTCAGGCTGTGATGAGCACAGACTGACTCAAGAGGAATTATAATCACGCGTGTGTGTGTTTAATGGTGTGGAGTCTTCTGATAGTAACCAGAACTGGGTGTCCTGGCCTTATTCTGAGCTGGGTAGAGGGTTGCAGCGAGGATTCTTCTTTGATATCGCTGACTTCGTCGATCATTACATTTTTTCCTTACTATCTACGGTGGGTAAAGCCATGGAGGTTATACTGTTGAGAGAAGCGTTGCCGCTTATGCACCAATGTTCAGAGGACAAGATACAGGCGAAGGGGTACACCGGTGCAAAGAGCTTGAGTGGAGAGGAGAACGCTCAGGAATGATCCGGAAATGTCAAGGGAAAAGTCCCCAGTGGAAGGCACGTTCTCTGCTAAAATCGAATCTCTAGTCCTCAAAGGCAATGATTCCCACAGTGGAATTATCCTGGTAGAACTGTAGATGGTAAGGCTAGCAATGATGGGAGGAAATGATGTTGACAGGATTTATGATTACGTTCAGTTGGCCTTTAGAATAACCAGGTAGACAGAGGCAATAAATTTTAATGGCCGTGAGGGTGTCCTGTGATGTATATCTTCGGTTAATGGGGAGAGCAGTAGCAACGATTAACCACCCACGGATACACCAGAGTATTACTGACATCTGTTATGCCAACAACACTTAGTGTACTTTTAATTTGCTCTGTTTCTCTTCTTCTTAAGTGTCGAATAAACTAAGTGCTTCTTTCCCAAGAAGAAATGAGACACCAACTTCATTTGACACTCAAAAAAAAAAGAGCAATTGACATACTTGTAAACAACCCACTGAACTTGGTGTTGTCATATCGCTGTTACCAAATTTTTGCTCTATTCAACATGTAATAATGTTGGTAAAATTACCGACAATATGTAAAGTAAAAGGACACAAGTGCAACTAATGTTACATTTTATTAGTTGCACTTGTGTCCTTTTACTTTCTATTCAACATGATTTATATAATAAACACTGCAAATATTATGGACAACGTTGTTACCAGCCGCTCGTGTCGAGATTTCTCCTGGCTGTCCCTTGTCGTTGCTCTCGCTGTCCCTTATCGTTGCTCTCGTAATGGAAAACGTTATTTATTCTATCAATGGAGATTATGTTTAAGTAGAGACCAAAGATACACTCCGTACCTTTTTCTCTTCGGGAGATATTACTTCGTTCCATTCCTCTTATTCTACTTGTTCCTCTCTGTCTCCTTTTTTCTCTCACTATTTCTTCATCACTTCCTGCTCCTCTTCCTCTTACTTCTCACATTCTCGCTCTTCCACGAATACCAATTTTACCTCATTCTACCCATAGAGCATAATGTATCTCCTCTTATTTCTCTAGCTCCTCCTCTTTCTCCTCTTCTTCCTCCCCCTCCTCCTTTTCCTCCTTCATCCTGATAGCGTCCCCGGTTGGCGTATTGGAAATTAAATATTGACATACTTCACTACAAGTCACCCGCGGTTTACCTGATTCGTCAAGTGTTTGCAGATATGGCGTATCTTAGTGTGAAGGAGGTGGTGGTGATGGCTGTGGTGGTAGTGGTGACGAGGGTGCTAGTGGAGATGACGGTGGCACTGGTAATGACGCTGGCACTGGTGATGGTAGTGGTGGGGACAGTAGTAATAGTGGGAGAAGTAGTGGTGGTGGTGATGGTGTGGTGGTGACAGCGTTCGTAGCAGTGCTGGTGATGGCAGTAATAGTGGTAGCGCTAGCGGCGGCAGCGTTGGTGGCAGTGGTAGTTGTAGCTACAATAGTAGTGATGATAATGGCGACCCTGGTGTTTCAGGTGTTTTTTACAATGACTGCAACACAATGAGTGCATTACAATGAGTACAACACAATGAGTGCATTACAATGAGTACAACACAATGGGTGCAATGCAGTCGAAAAGTTCCTCTGACAGCGAATACATATACCTGGAGTATACCTGGAGGGTGTTTTGGGGGTCAATGCCCCCGTGGCTCGGTGCATGGCTAGGCCTTTCAGTGGATCAGAGCCTGATTAACCAGGCTGTTACTGTTCGCAGCACGCAGACCGACGTACGAACCACAGCCCGGCTAGTCAGGAACTGAATTTAGGTGCCTGTCCAGCTCACTCTTGAAAACAGCCAGGGATCTATTGGTAATCCCCCTTATGTATGCTAGGAGGCAGCTGAACAATCTTGGGGCCTTGACACTTACTGTGTTGTCTCTTGGCTTCCCTGCTTTTCACTGGGGGATGTTGCACCGCCTGCCGAGTTTTTTGCTTTTGTAGGGAGTGATTTCCATGTGTAGATTTGGGACTAGTCCCTGCAAGATTTTCCAATCATGTATCTTTCTCGCCTGCGTCCCAAGGAGTACAGGTTAAGGGACTTAAACCGTTCCCAGTTATTTAGATGCTTTATTGTGATTATATGTATAGTAATATTTCTCTGTATATTCTCCAGGTCTGCAATTTCGCCTGCCTTGAAAGTGGCCGTTAGCATACTGTACAGCAATACTCTAGCCTAAAGAGAATAAGCGATTTGAAGAGAATCATCATGGGCTTGACATCCCTTGTTTTGAAAGTTCTCATTGTTCACCTTATTATTTTCCAAGCAGATGTGGTAGAGACTTGTTGTGACCTTTGAAAGTGAGATTCTCTGACATTATCACTCCCAGGTCTTGCACATTAATTTCTCGCTCTATTGTGTGACTGGAATTTTTTTATATTCCGATCCAGTTTGCATTTCCTCGAGTTTTCTATAGCGGAGCAATTGAAATTTGCCTTCATTGAACTTCATATTGTTTTTTGACGCCCATTTGAAGACTTGGATAATGTCCGCTTGTAGATTTGCAGTGTCTTCAATGGATGACACTGTCATGCAAATTTTGATATCGTCAGCTAAGGAGGACACGGTGCTGTGGCTTACATCTCTGTCTATATCAGATATGAGGATGATGAAAAGGATGGGAGCCTTGTGGAACAGAGCTTTTCACTGTAGCCGCCTCTGATTTTACTCTGTTTACTATCACTCTTTGTGTTCTATTTGACAGGAAGTTTTAGACCCATCTACCAACTTTTCATGTTATTCGCCTATTAAGCTTTTTGTGCTATTACACATGATCGCATTTGTAAAAGGCTTTCGCAAAGTCTGTGTGTACCTCTTCTGTATTTTGTTTGTCCTCCAGTGCAATGGTGAAGAAAATTGATGTTCTATTTAAAGCGCTGATGTGGAGAAAACTGTCTTCATCAGACTGAGAAATGTGAGAGGAATTTTCTTGCTCAAATAAGAACGTGCAACAGTTTTACCCAAGGGTCAAAATGATGAAGCTTTAGGGTCAGTGTTTTGAAGTGTAAAAAAACAACTTCAAGAGCAATTACGGATAATAACTCAAGTGAACATTAAAATGGTATAAAATACCGACAAATTGTTAGGTAACCTAACAATAACTCAAGTGTTTACCATAACCACATTCTTTTAGTGTTTCAGAGTTAGGTGATACCTCTGTATCGATAATTAGTTGTTAATTATGGGTACCGCTTTGTCATGTCTATATACCTTGAAATGGATCGCTGCTGGATCAGAGGATTCATTGCCCGAGGGCGGATAGAGGTGCCCTGAGCGCCATTTTACTCGAGGTACTCCTTTTAAGAGTGCTCTCTCTCTCTTCTGCGCGAGGTAGCCGCTTACTGGGTTGCGAGTGCTTTCAGAAAGAGTCCAGTTTATAGGTGCAGTGTCCTCAACCGTGGAAGTTTCTTTGCCACAGTGTAACATCTATGGAACCATGTAAGTATGCAGAGGTTTGAAAGCAAATAGATAGCGATGAACAACATCTGTGACGATGGGAAAATGATGGGAACGTGAGTGATGTGACTAGCACATGACCTCACGAGTGCAGTGGAGTGTTGTGCAAACTAACACAGATTCACGAACAATGAACACGGTGCTCAAGTGTACATAACTTCACGGATCACGGATGCTGCCTTAGAAGACAACAACGTCCCCTTCCGTGTGTACATAACCGCACACAGCTGGAATGATAGGAAAAGACCAATGGTAAGTTTTCTTGCTCCTGTACTCGACAGACAGAAAACCTGCGGCATCTCGTTTAGGCCGAATTCGAGGTGATCGAGCGAGCACG
>NC_091331.1:14244214-14256714 GCF_038502225.1 Cherax quadricarinatus | reverse complement strand
TCATTCACATATACCAGAACAGCAGCTGCCCTAGGACTGACCCCTGTGAAACCCCGCTCGTCACAGGTGCCCGCTCTGACACCTCGTCACGTACATTCACTCTTTGTTTCCTTTCTGTCAGGTATTCTCTGACCCATTGCAGTGCCTTTCATGTTATTCCTGCCTGCTCCTTTAGTTTTTGCACTAATATCTTGTGTGGAACTGTGTCGAAAGCCTTTTTTTTTTTTTTTTTTTTTTTTTTTTGTGTGTGTGTGTGTGTGTGTGTGTGTGTGTGTGTGTGCTTTGATTTCGAATCCTTTTTTCCCCCTCGAAAACTTCTTGGCCTTCCGGCCACATTAACACATTAACAATAATTAAACTGTCTCAGCAGACAGAAATGCGTATTTACATTGTATATCATTATTGTCTTTGTTAATACCAGTGGCCTCATGTGTTTTATTACGTTGCTTGCATCTCTTTATTAGTGCAACACTTGTTGTTTTTAGTGTGCAGTGGCGCCTCGTTGTCATGGTGAATGTCGTGTCCTGTTTTAATTATCTGAGATGGATGTTATTGCTTCGGGGCGAGGATGAGGCAGCAGCAGCCTCTGTTTCCACTCTTGATGACGCTGGTGTCGATAGCTGGTGCTCGTGCAGAGGCATGGTGGGTGGTGGTGGGTGGTGGTGATTGTAGTGGTGTTGTTCGTGCTTATGGTGAGAGTGATTGTAGTGGTGGTGATGGTGATTGTGGTGTAGTTGTTCGCTGTGGTAGTGATGGTGACAGTAGTGGTGGTGGAGGTGGTGATTGTAGTGGCGTTGGTCTCTTTGGTTGTCCTATTTTGCCAACTGACACTGGTGTTCTCATAGCTGCTGCTGGGATGTTGATGCTGATACATCTTAATGCATACACATAGATAACGAATCTCGCATATCAGTAAACTATAATATCACCCCTAGTCATCATTTTTTTCTAACAGGCTGCTCAGGGACGACACTACACACCGCCTACCTACCTTCCTGTAATCGATTCCTGGTCCCACACAAGGCTTCCTGGTCCTACACCAGGCTTCCTGGTCCTACACCAGGCTTCCTGGTCACACACCAGGCTTCCTGGTCCGACACAAGGCTTCCTGGTCCCACACCAGGCTTCATGGTCCTACACCAGGCTTCCTGGTCCGACACAAGGCTTCCTGGTCAGACACCAGGCTTCCTGGTCCCACACCAGGCTTCCTGGTCCGACACCAGGCTTCCTGGTCCCACACCAGGCTTCCTGGTTGATGGACTGATCAAGGTTACATTGCATCATATTCCCCGGCCTTCTAATCAATAGTAATTCTGCTCTGACACTCAGTGATGTTACCCCATGGCGAGAGGAAGCCTCTTCCAGGACACTCAGGACGGGACAGAGTGAAGCCCAAAGCGTTGAAATATAATTTACAAATGATATTTCAAATTATGTAATTCATTTAAATATAATTTGTATATAACATATAAGACTCTTTTAATCTCTTGAAATAGAATTGTTCTCAGATGTAGCACATGATCAATATCTCTTAATGTCAGGTAACTTTTAAGTCCTTTTTTTTAATTAAGTTTTTATAATGTACATTATGAAGATATAATCAAGGATTACTCAATAAAGTTAGTCATAAGTCGCAAAAGGTGCATTTTTAATTCAGCGAAACGTTGCTCCAGTAAAAGTTTGGTCCGTAACATGAGTTTTTGTCTGCAGCTTCTCTCTCATTTGTTACGCTCACGAGTGTGTCAAGTTTCAGATGATATTAATTGCAGTGAAGGTTTCATGATCCTGGATGAATATCTGCAGCTGTTCATACACAGTGTCAGCACTTGCACATATATCCCTAACTCTGTATCCCTAATATCACTGTCTGTAGATTTATCAGTGAAAAAATTAAGAGAACAGAAACAGATGAGGGCTTTTGTGTGTTGATCCACACATCTCGGAGGAGCAAGGTCGCTTCCAAGCTGTGTGTGTTGACGACAAATGCGCTCAAGTGTTTGTGGCTGGCAAAGACAAACGGAACAGCGTCGTTTTGCTCAGGGAAAGCTGTCATCAAGTCGTTATAATAAAGTCTGTTCTGCACTCTTCGCCTCGTTGCCTCTTCAGCTCGCCTCTGTTCTGTTCGTTTTTTTTTTCTCACTGTTGGATTTTTTTTACTTTACGTATTTGAGGGCATGTGTTTTATAACGATTTCTTCCCATACGTTATGATGACGTTTTACCTATGTTGTTGTGATCAAAGTATACTCATTTGTCCGTTCTTCATTACGACTTATCTTGGGTTTATGGACAAAAGTTTGAGATGAGATCGTAGATACTCTCTACGTGTGAACATTAGCTACTTCAGAGTAACTGGTTGTAGAAACAGGGCCAACAAGACTTCGTTAAGTCTAGACGAAGCTCAGTCCTGAGTGAGACATGGTTTAAAATTAAGATTTGCTCTGCATTATGTGTGTTTATGTTGTCTTGTTGGCTTGTTGCTTGAGTTGAGTAATGGGCTGAAACATTCAACTCGGCAAGTTGCACGCACTTACTCCTATCAATCCAGGTATGGAATGAAACTGGTATGCAAACTGACCTCTTCATTCCTCTTGTTTTTCTGTCCTTGACTCTTACATCTAATATAAACAGAAGTAGATACTTCTCAGCAGACAAATTCGGTGTGGACTTCCAGGTCATTTGCTTCTTGACTTTCCATTGTATTCCCATGTATTGACCCACTGCATGAATCTAAGGATGGGAGTAGAAGGAGAGACGGAAAGTCAGACGGTCATTATTATCTTACAGCAGGAGTTCACCAGACAGTTTTTGTATATTTAGGAAAATTGGGTACATCAGCAGTGTGCTGCTCCCCTATTCTATAAAATAGTTACACAATGAGAACAAAAACTGTTTCCTAATATTCCATCACAAAGAATGGATCACATAGTGTTGAAATCTGACAAGCTGAGCAGGGAGACTCTAGAACGGCAATAAGGACATCATCAAATAATCCATTAAAGGTTCACAGGATACGACAGCTTCAGAGGTTTCGTTCCAGCAGAGCTGGAATCAGTATTACTTGGGAATTGCCGTCTCTCAGGATAGCCCATCCCCTACACAGGAGAAATGGAATTTTTATGAAGATATCTCCATCTTCCCAGAACGGAGGCGACAGTAATTATGTACAGGAGTCAGGAAAAAAGAGAGAAAGGGAGAGGGAGAGAAATTTGGATGACATAATAAATCTAAGTACGAACATTATATATAAGAATGTAGTCATTGTATCCCTCAGAATGCATGCTGGCGCCAACCTGGACATAATGAAAACCTCTGCCTCACTTGTACCAAAAAACGCTAAGCTGAGCTAAGCTGCATTAATGTATCAGAGAGGCCATACGTGCACTTATATACACATATTCGCCAGACAAAGTCGGGGCAAGCAGGGCAACGACTTGGGCAATACCACGAGAGGATATTCATTCAGGCGTAAACATGCGCAGTTTTAAGGGAAGGTACGACAGGGACCATAAGAGTAACAGGAGGTGAAAGGGAAAAGCCAGACTATAAAAGAGGGGACTACATAGGGTTGAGTAGCTTCCTGCAGGAGGTTCCGTGGGACAGAGAACTGGCAGGAAAGCCAGTAAATGAAATGATGGAATATGTAACAACAAAATGCAAGGAGGCAGTGGAAAGGTTTATTCCCAAGGGCAACAGAAACAATGGGAAGACCAGAACGAGACCCTGGTTTACCCGACGGTGTAAGGAGGCAAAAACAAAGTGCAATAGAGAATGGAAAAAGTACAGAAGGCAGAGAGCACATGAAAATACGGAGATCAGTCGCAGAGCCAGGAACGAGTATGCACAGGTAAGGAGGGAGGCCCAGCGACAGTATGAAAATAACATAGCATCGAAAATCAAGACTGATCCGAAACTGTTGTATAGCCACATCAGGAGGAAAACAACAGTCAAAGACCAGGTGATCAGACTGAGGACAGAAGGTGGAGAACTCACAAGAAATGATCAGGAGGTATGTGAGGAGCTAAACAGGAGATTTAAGGAAGTTTTTACAGAAGAGACAAGAAAGGCTCTGGGAAGACAGCACAGAAGGGAACATCAATAGGGAATATACCAACAAGTGTTGGATGACATACGAACAACCGAGGAGGAGGTGCAGAAGCTGCTAAGTGACCTTGATACCTCAAAGGCGTTGGGACCGGACAACATCTGCCCGTGGATCCTTAGAGAAGGGGCAGAGATGCTGTGGGTGCCCCTAACCACAATCTTCAACACATCCCTTGAAACTGGGCAACTACCTGAGAAATGGAAGACAGCAAATGTAGTCCCCATATTTCAGAAAGGAAACAGAAATGAGGCACTAAACTTCAGACCTGTGTCTCTGACATGTATTGTGCGCAAAGTCATGGAGAAGATTATCAGGAGGAGAGTGGTGGAACACCTGGAACGGAACAAGATTAAAAATGAAAACCAGCATGGGTTCATGGAAGGCAAATCCTGTGTCACAAACCTTCTGGAGTTTTATGACAAGGTAACAGAAGTAAGACACGAGAGAGAGGGGTGGGTTGATTGCGTTTTCCTAGACTGCAGGAAGGCCTTTGACACAGTTCCCCACAAGAGATTAGTGCAGAAGCTGGAGGATCAGGCGCATATAACAGGTAGGGCACTGCAATGGATCAGGGAATACCTGACAGGGAGGCAACAACGAGTCATGGTACGTGAAGAGGTGTCACAGTGGGCGCCTGTGACGAGCGGGGTCCCACAGGGGTCAGTTCTAGGACCAGTGCTATTTTTGATATATGCGAACGACATGATGGAAGGAATAGACTCTGAAGTGTCCCTGTTCGCAGATGATGTGAAGCTGATGAGAAGAATTAAATCGGATGAGGATGAGGCAGGACTGCAAAGAGACCTGGACAGGCTGGACATATGGTCCAGAAACTGGCTTCTCGAATTCAACCCTGCCAAATGCAAAGTCATGAAGACTGGGGAGGGGCAAAGAAGACCGCAGACAGAGTATAGGCTAGGTGGACAAAGACTACAGACCTCACTCAGGGAGAAAGACCTTGGGGTGACCATAACACCGAGCACATCACCGGAGGCACACATCAACCAAATAACTGCTGCAGCATACGGGCGCCTGGCAAACCTGAGAATATCGTTCCGATACCTTAATAAGGAATCGTTCAAGACACTGTACACTGTGTATGTTAAGCCCATACTGGAGTGTGCAGCACCAGTCTGGAACCCACACCTGGTCAAGCACGTCAAGAAGTTAGAGAAAGTACAAAGGTTTGCAACAAGGCTAGTCCCAGAGCTCAGGGGAATGTCGTACGAGGAAAGGTTGAGGGAAATCGGACTGACGACACTGGAGGACAGAAGGGTCAGGGGAGACATGATAACGACATACAAGATACTGCGGGGAATAGACAAGGTGGACAGAGATAGGATGTTCCAGAGGGGGACACAGAAACAAGGGGTCAGTCACAACTGGAAGCTGAAGACTCAGACGAGTCACAGAGACGTTAGGAAGTATTTCTTCAGTCATAGAGTCGTCAGGAAGTGAAATAGCCTAGCAAGTGAAGTAGTGGAGGCAGGAACCATACATAGTTTTAAGAAGAGGTATGACAAAGCTCAGGAAGCAGAGAGGGAGAGAACCTAGTAGCGATCAGTGAAGAGGCGGGGCCAGGAGCTGAGTCTCGACCCCTGCAACCACAATTAGGCGAGTACAATTAGGTGAGTACACACACACACACACACACACACACACACACACACACACACACACACAAACACACACACACACACACACAAACACACACACACACACACACACACACACACACACACACACACACACACACACACACACACACACACACACAAACACACACACACACACACACACACACACACACACACACACACACACACACACACACACACACACACACACACACACACACACACACACACACACACACACACATATCCCCCCACACACACACACTTATCCCCCCCACACACACATATCCACACACACACACATATCCACACACACACACATATCCACACACACACACATATCCCCCACACACACACATATCCCCCCACACACACACATATCCACACACACACACATCCCCCCACACACACACATAACCCCCCCCACACACACACATAACACCCCCCCCCACACACACATAACCCCCCCCCCCCCACACACACACACGGTTGGAAATATGTTTTCAGAAGAATCGAGAACCAGGGTTTGCTTTCTACAGTTTTTTTTATATGTATGTAAATAGAAATTCGAGGGTTGCTTACCCTGAAGGAAATACAAATTATAAATAAATTATTCGTGCATAAATGTATACATAGCAACAGCCTGGTGTGTCAACGGGGCGTAACACTCAACAGTGGGATTTAAATTAAAAGGAGAAGCAAAGGAAGAGAAGAAAAAATCAAAATGTCCAGGTCAACGGGGGATAAGGGAGAAGACACGTGAAAATGGATGTGTCTGTGTGTGTGAGTGATCAGAGAAAGGTATTACACATCTTATAAGCTCAACCCCCTCTACCACAATGCACGTACAAGGAATAGGGCAGCAACATATATATTTGTGTGTGTGGGGGTGTGTTTATATATGCATGTGCATGTTTATGCTTGTGTGTTTGCTCAGGGGAATTGAGTAAAAGGTTGCATGGTATAGGTATGAAACGTGTTGAAGGTCATCCTGAAAGACTCGTTTCTTCGTGATCCAGATGAATGATGCTCCAAAAAAAAAAATAATAAAATTAGTAAAATTCACTAAAAAGTAAATCTTTCTCTAAATAAAACACCTTAACATAGAACGTTTGAACCTAATCAGAAGAAGCATTATGCAGTTATTGCACAGACTCTAACACTAAGTATCCTATGTTACCAGCGGAGGGAAGGAATGGAAAGGAGGAAGTAGAAAGCATGATAACAACAGAGTGCATCTGCCTAACACAGTATTAATAACCATCTCTGTGGAAAGAAGCAAATGTTATCCCTGTTGACATAAAGAAGAGCAGAGCGGAAATCAGCAACTACAGACCAGTGTCTCACCTGTCAGTCACTGGCAAAATTATTGTGATGATAATCTTATGGCAAATGACAGCATTTTTGTGTTTACCACTCGCTTTTTTGTGACTGTCAACATTGCTGGGTGAATCCAAGATCATCTGTGTAGTAGCACTGAACATTCTTGGTGCTTTCGACTAAGTATGGCATCAGGGACTCTTGGCAAAACTGAGAGCACTTGGAGTCGCTGTCTCCACACTATACCTCCATACTGATTACCATCAGGGTAGATCTCTAAGAGTAGTTCTCAATGGGACAGAGTCAACAAGACACTCAGTCGGTGCTAATGTTTCACAGGTATGCTTGCTTGGTCCATTGTTGCGTAATGTCTAATTCTATGACCTTCAGTTTATCCCAGAATCCCACGCCTATGCAGATGACTGTACTCTGGTAGTTGCTTATGCACGGGTGAAGATACCAGCTGTTTTCAAGTACATCAATCACCGGCTTACAGTTATATCATCCTGGAGGAAAAGATGGTAAGTTACACTTGCTTCTGAGAAAAAAACAAATGAGGATTGTGTCTAGACAGCCAGAGCAGTGGTAAGAATGAATGGAAAAGTGTTAGAATCCGGGGATGAGGTGGATAACCTTAGGGTGAAATTTGACTCCGGAATATCTATGAAGAATCACGTGGAAAATCTTGCAAGTTAGCCAAGAATCTACCAGCACTAGGATGTATCTCGTACCTCCTCCAGGGTAGAGGCACAAGTTCGTTCACACTTTGTGTATTTACCACTTTCCTGGATTGCTTGCATCCCGCACCAAGTTAATCTACGACTTCTGGACAGAATAGAGAATCGAGCAAAGCGATATATCTCTCGTCTGGACCCGGCTGGAAAGATCTATCGCTTGAGCAGAGCCTTCAACATCGGAGAGATGTGGTAGCCTTATTGTTGTGTACAAGGCAAATATTTTCAAGGCACCACTTCAGGGACAGCGAGAAGACAGCTCCTATGCCACAAGACGGGCATCAAACTACAACTATAGTCTGTCTGTAACTTCCTTAAGAGCATCGCTTCATCAGAGATCATTCATCCCGAGTATGAATCGAATCTGGAAGATGTTCGTACGGCAGAACAACGTAGATGAAATAAAATTAATTGACCAAATAAAACGGCTGGCTCACCAACTTCATCTTGTTCCCCATGTGTATGTTCCATAACAATGAAAAGGTTCTCAAATGAGTTGAGATAAGCAACATTTCTTATCCTGAAAATAATGGTAAGAACTCTTAACCTAATCCTGTATGTAAACACAAAATAGATAGAAAGATAGAAAGATAGATAGATAGCGAGAGAGAGAGAGAGAGAGAGAGAGAGAGAGAGAGAGAGAGAGAGAGAGAGAGAGAGAGAGAGAGAGAGAGAGAGAGAGAGAGAGAGAGAGAGAGAGAGAGAGAGAGAGAGAGAGAGAGAGAGAGAGAGAGAGAGAGAGAGAGAGAGAGAGAGAGAGAGAGAGAGAGAGAGAGAGCTCAAACACTGGAGGATGCATATTCTAATTGTCCTTCCCTGAAGTCCATTTAGGTTTTTTTATAAAGAGGGAGAAAAAAAATTGGGTTGCCTGGTGTTCCTCTCTGGGCGGGTGCCGAGGCTATGTAAACACTCGGCCAGAGCTATATCATTTTCTCTCTCTCTATTCAGTTTCTTATTGCTCTATCGTTCACCCCTTCTCTTCCCTCTTTCATTCTATCCACCTCCATTTTTCTCTTTGTCCTTCTCTACCCACGGTTTTATTCCTTCCCCACCCTCTCCTCTACATATTCTCTCTGTCTTCTGCCCTTCTCTACTTATTCTCGCCTCACTTGCGACTTGACAATAGTCCGGAACCAACAGTGTTAACAGTCATAACTTTATTTGTGAATTATTATTTCCATT
Organism: Cherax quadricarinatus; assembly: GCF_038502225.1. Classification (NCBI taxonomy): domain Eukaryota; kingdom Metazoa; phylum Arthropoda; class Malacostraca; order Decapoda; family Parastacidae; genus Cherax; species Cherax quadricarinatus. The sequence continues at coordinate 14,247,737 of NC_091331.1, read as the reverse complement.
CTTCTTCACTACTTTTTTTCTTCGTTCTTCCATCTTCCAACATTAACATTTCTCTATCTTCTTCTTCCATCTTCAATTCCTGTTTTTCTCCTCTTTTCCTCCTTTACTCGCACTTTATTTTCCTTCTTGCCTCTCCCTTTCCTCTTACCTTCGTGTTCAACAATGTCTCTTATATTTAGATTGGCCTAAGATAAGTTAGCCTAGTATTAGTTAGCCTAGGATAAGTTAGCCTAGTATTAGTAAGCCTAGGATAAGTTAGCCTAGTATTAGCCTAGTATAAGATAGCCTAGGATAAGTTAACCTAGGATAAATTAGCCTAATATAAGTTAGATTAGTATAAGTTAGTCTAGGATAAGTTACACTAGTAGAGGTTAGCTAGGGTAAGTTAGCCTAGGATAAGTTAGCCTGGCATAAATTGGGTAAGATAAGTTAACTGGTCTTAGGCAGGGCCGCGGGGGCGTTGACCCCCGAAACCCTCTCCAGATAGGTTAAGTTAGCCTAGGATAAGTTAGCCTAGGATAAGTTAGCCTAGGATATGTTAGCCAGGATGAGTCAGCTTGGATTAAGTTAAATAAAATTATTGCTTTTTGAAATGTATTTACGAAGTTCGTGAAATGTATATGCCAAGTTCACGAAATGTATATACCAAGTTCATGAAATGTATATACCAAGTTCATGAAATGTATATACCAAGTTCATGAAATGTATATGCCAAGTTCACGAAATGTATATACCAAGTTCATGAAATGTATATACCAAGTTCATGAAATGTATATACCAAGTTCACGAAATGTATATACCAAGTTCATGAAATGTATATACCAAGTTCACGAAATGTATATACCAAGTTCACGAAATGTATATACCAAGTTCATGAAATGTATATACCAAGTTCACGAAATGTATATACCAAGTTCATGAAATGTATATACCAAGTTCGTGAAATGTGTATACCAAGTTCATGAAATGTATATACCAAGTTCATGAAATGTATATACCAAGTTCACGAAATGTATATACCAAGTTCATGAAATGTATATACCAAGTTCGTGAAATGTGTATACCAAGTTCGTGAAATACACACGCTATATTCACGAAATGTATATACTATGCTCACCCTGTTCATGAAATCTCTATATCATATTCAAAAATGTAGATATACCATATTTATAAAATACACATGTCATGTCCATGAAATATATATATATATATATATATATATATATATATATATATATATATATATATATATATATATATATATATATATATATATATATATATATATATATATACATATATATATATATATATATATATATATATATATATATATATATATATATATATATATATATATATATATATATATATATATATATATATATATATATATATATATATATATAATATACATATTTACAAAATGCACCTGACATACTATGTTCTCTAAATGTATATATCATGTTCATTCCCAAAATATATACATCAATGTATATGAGTTATTTTTCTCAGTATTCAGACATTCAGTGTCCTTCAAGAGGGACTGTGCCTTGATGCTGTTAATGGGGCTCTTGATCCAAGGAGTCTGAGCTGCCTTCATCCTCCCCTGGATCAAACCTGATTACCTCCCTTTGACTCAAATATAATGCAAAGTAATAAATAATAATTCAGTGAAATACAACTTAATACAATACAACACCATACAAAATAATGAAATATAATATATGATACAATAATGTTAAACAATATATTACCAATTGATGCAGTTTAATACAATAAAACGCAATGTAATAAAACTTGATATAATATAATATAATACAATATAGAACTAAAACACAATATAGTACAAATGAATACAATATACTGCAATATAATACAATATAATACAGTATAACACCATATAAAACAATATTATGCTATATAATATAATACAGTACAGAACAAATTATCACAATATAGTACAAATTAATACAATATAATACAATGCAAGACAAATTAAAACAATGTAATACAACGGTACAAAATAATACATATAATACAATACTACAGCATATTACTTCACAATATAATACAGTAACCACAAACAATACAAGAGACTGTATTTAGACGACATGAAATGGAAATTATCAAAATAATTTCTGTGTTGATAGGAGTGAGAGGATTATTAACATAATAATTAGAGTAATTACTTTGGTTGACATGACACACATTAATTTTAATTAAAGTTCCAGTTAAAATTGAAGTCGCAACTAAAATGGAAGTAGAAATAATTTTAGTTCAGGTTATTTGACCTGCAGAGGTACTGTTATTATTATCATTATTAATAATATTATTATTATTATTATTATTGCTATAATTATTATTATTATTATTATTATTATTATTATTATTATTATTATTATTATTATTGCTATATATTATTATTATTATTATTATTATTATTATTATTATTATTATTATTATTATTATTCTCGTTATTATTATTATTATTATTCTCGTTATTATTATTATTATTATTATTATTATTATTATTATTATTATTATTATTATTATTATCATTATTATTATTGTCGTTATTATTATTATTATTATTATTATTATTATTATTATTATTATTATTATTATTATTATTATTATTATTATTATTATTATTCTCGTTATTATTATTAATTATTATCATTATTATTATTGTCCTTATTATTATTATTATTATTATTATTATTATTATTATTATTATTATTATTGCTGTTATTATTATTATTATTATTATTATTATTATTATTATTATTATTATTATTATTATTATTATTATTATTATTATTATTATAATACAGCGCCTGAGAAATAGAAGGAAATAGGCCTGAGCTAAGGAATTCTATGAAAACGTCTAACTCCTAGGATCAAGAGCCCTTGAGCAGCATCGAGGGAATAGTCACTAACAGCTTCGATGTAATGCGTAGTTCAGCATGTTTCAACAAGGGGGCTCTGATTATTAGGAATTTCTGATTGTTAAGAATTTCTGATTGTTATGAATCTCTGATTATTAGTAAACTTTGCCTGTCAGGAATCTCTGATTAATACAACATCAAGGAAACGAAAATAGAAACAAATAATAACGCAAAAAATATACTTGTAAAATAGAATTTGCGTTTCCAGGATACTCAGTAACATTGTAAGTTATATTAACAGGCATCCTGGAAAGTGGGTTAACTACAGCAGTTGTTGGAATTTTATTTTCTTCCGTCAAAGTTTCCGTGCGATAACTTGAGAAAGCCTCGCCCGATTGGCTTCAAACTTTCAACACTTGTGCATTCTACTTAAAGGAACCATTACTAATTTTTAACTATTTGTAGGAGTTCTATGTGATAAATGAATACAGGTACAGTGAATACAGGTACTGTGGATACAGGTACTGTGAATACAGGTACTGTGAATACAGGTACTGTGAATACAGGCACAGTGAATACAGGTACCGTGGATACAGGTACAGTGAATACAGGTACTGTGAATACAGGCACAG
>NC_091331.1:14231714-14239214 GCF_038502225.1 Cherax quadricarinatus | reverse complement strand
CAAGGTAATGCACAAGTGTCTTATTCATCAAGGGAGCATAAGAAAATCGAGCAGAATCAAAATGATTTCCTCGTAGCAAAGCTTCTAGTACTCCTTACTGTGGGGTAACCTTCCCACACTGGGTTCCCACTCACGCATTACCACCTAAGACTTGACCTCACATGAATGTACAGTTAAGGAGTTGGTTTGAAATTTTCTGAAAAAAAAAAGTTTGCTTTGCATTTCGTGTGTGTTTATATTTCTGTGAGGGAAAAGTTCAATAGATAGGAGTAGCGAGGGAGCATATAGTAACAATAGTTTCATTGCCGGCTACTTGTTAAGGTAGGGTAAGTCCAGCTCTCGTTATTCCCCCACCCCCCTTTTTCCCCCTCCCCGAAAGTGATAGTTTGATTGCCGGCTGCTTGTTAAGGTAGGGTCAGTCTAGCTCCCGCTATCCCTTCCCCTCCCTTCTCCCCCCCCAAAGGTGACGTGTGGGACTCCGGTCAAACAGTAAATCACTCGACTCACAGCTCCCAACACTACTCTTGAAAGGACAGAGAGGGTCACCTGCTAATCAACGAGTAGAAATTGAAGGAGACGGACTAACGTTCTGAGACATCCCAATTTCTGATCCACTTACCTGTTTGTGTATGCAAGTAGCAGGATATAACCCCTCATCATTGCAGTGGAAAAAAACCTGCTTTCCTGTCATCATTGATGGCTAGAAAATCTGTGAAGAACGAGCCGGTGGGTTGTCATCAACACCTGCGACCCCCCCATCATCGGCAATGGCTACGATTTCAACAACACGCAGTGTCACCAACACCAGACACCCAAGTTTTATATTAGCGTTGAATTCAGTTATCATTTATATTTTTCATTTTTCATTTTCTTTAATGTAGGATTAATATTTCATATTTAAGTGTTTTATATTTTATATTTTCTATATAATAAAGTATTTATGTTTGTCTGTTATTATTTCTTTTTCTATTCATTAATTTTCCTGAGGAGGAGCCAGCCTTGGTAATACTGTCTGAAGTTGTTACAGGGCTGAGTAAGCCTTCACAAGTGGCGACCTTGCCAGGATCAATTCGACTGAATCAAGATTCAACTCCATCTCGAATCTACCATTGGAACTTCAACGCCGCATACCACAGATGGTTACCACAAGCCATGAGTAATCATTCTCTATGGTAGGACTACAGTACAGGTATTTAAAAGATTTGGTGATTGTTATAGTCTCAATTTATTGTAAGTCAAGTCAGGCAGGATATAATATTTAATTCTGCCACCTTTTTGTTAGAGCTTGAAACACTTTGGAGGATTAGACTCTAGGGACCCGAGATTTTCCAGTGACAATTTGTTTCATTGAGCTCTTTATTTTATCAAGGGAACTCTCGTAAGACACTCTTGATTTGTTGGTCAGAAGATTGGATGGTCAAGTGACCCCATTCTACCTACTGTTTGTTCGGAGCCGGCATAGAACCCTTCGTTTTCATTAATACATATTGTTTAACTGAAGCAGGGATCGAGCCCTCTGGTTTATTTACAGTTTGAGCGGAGCAGGAATTGAACCCTCCGTTTTATTTAATACCCGTTTCATTTCCCCTGATAGTTTAAGTTATTCTTGCAAGTATGGAGGAATACCAGTTTTGAATGAACGCTGGAAGTAAGTTAGGAATAACAGGGAAAAATTTAGAATCTTTCATTAGTGCTAAGATCCAGGAAAGACTTGAAAGAGAGAGAATTGAGAGAAATCCAAGAAAGACAGTTAGAAAGAGAGAGAGAAGACAAAAAAGAGCATGATAGACTTGATCGTGAGGAGAGAGCTAGAGTACGTGAAGAACAAGTTAAATTAAGAGAACTTGAGGAAATAGCAAAGGATAGAGAAGTTGAGGAAAAAGCTAGAGAATGTGAGGAAAAAGCTAGAGAACGTGAGGATAAAGCTAGAGAACGTGAGGAAAAAGCTAGAGAACTCGAGTTAATAGAGAGAGAAAAGGATCGTGAGCTCGAAAAAGCTCGCCTTGAATTAGAGAATAAAAAGTTAACTCTTGCACAACAACAATTAGAGGAAGGAGTAATTGAACATCATGCAGCTAGTGCACATATTCGAACACCTAATTTACCTCCCTTCACAGAGGGTGATGACACTACATCATACATTATCAGGTTTGAAAATACCGCTACCCTCTGTGAATGGCCTGCTGACACCTGGGCTACCAGGTTAGAAATGTTATTTTCTGGTACAGCTTTGAATATCTATGCAACTTTGTTGCAGGATATCATATGTAATTATAACCTACTGAAGAAGGCAATCCTTAAAGCATATCAAAAAACCACAAATTCTTACAGGAAAGATTTCAGGTATGCCACCTTACAGCCTGGCCAGAACTTTCAGCAGTTACAAGTAACCCTCTTTCGTTTGTTCGACTTTTGGATAGAGAGTTCAGGAATTGATCACAGTTATGAATCTCTTAGAGACTTCATGGTTGCTGACCAGTTCCTGACAGCTCTTCCTCACCAGATACGAACATTCATCAGAGAACGTAACCTGATTAAAGCTGAGGAAGTTGCTGAGGCTGCTGACCTGTATGCTGAGGCTCACAATTCCTATAAAGACCTAAAGGGATCGAACCCTAAGGGCAAGGGTTCATCAGACCTTAAGAAATCAAAGCCTCTAGTGGAAAGTAAAATTACCTCTTTTATTCCTGTTTGTCATTTGTGTGGTGTTAAGGGACATAAACGTCCAGATTGTCCTTCTAAGAAGGTCCAAAAAGTTGGAAGATGTTTTAAAGACTTTAATGACCAAGCACCCTTCTGTTCAGGAACAGTTAATGGACTTAATGTATCTACCATTTTACGAGACACTGGATGCACATGTATAGTCATTTCTGATAAGCTGTTCCCTAATCTTAAAGAAACTCATTCCTCTGCTATACTTTCAGACTACTTGGGCCGTACGGACATTTTTCCTACCATCCGTTGTTACATTAGGTCTAAATGGTTCACAGGTTGGTCTGAAGCCGTACTAGCTCCCATCACTTCTTGCTCCGTACTAATAGGAAATGTAAAAGGTGCCATTCTTCCTTGTGAGGTTGACCTTTCATCACCAAAGATGGACATAAGCTTTTCAGATCCTCTTCCTATAGAGTCAGAGAAGCCCCTCGAAAGTTCAGATGAGACAATGTCTCGCGAGATTCATGTGGGATTAAAAACCAGTGATGCTACTCTCGAAAGCGAGGTAGTAGGATCACCGGTTCACTTGTTAGATGAAAGTGAAGATATCACCTCCGATACCATAAATGTCTTGACTAGGGCTCAGACCAAAGCCCAGGCTTCTCCTACTATCCATCCTTTGATTTTCCCTGACTTTAAGCCTTTAGATATATCGAAGAACTCCTTTGTCAATTTACAACGTAATTGCCCTTCTCTTCAGAATTGCCATAATGCAGCTAAACAAAATCAAGTTATCCAAAGGAAAAACTTTTCATATAAATTTGAATATATAAAAGGTATCTTGTACAAGTCAGTATTCAAATTAAATTCAGATGAGATAGACTATTCCATCTTAGTTGTTCCAAGTCAATGCAGAGAGACTGTTCTTAAAATGGCTCATGACCTGCCAGTGGCCGGAAATTTCTGGCATCGTAAAACCTTAAATAAAATTAGGGAAACCTATTTTTGGCCAAAAATGTCCTCAGATGTCACTACTTATTGTAGATCGTGTAAAGTTTGCCAACTGTCATCCTCCCGAGGTACCAGGCGAGTACCTATGGTCAAAATGCCAGTCTTTATGGTACCCTTTGAAAGAGAGCTATTGACATCGTTGGTCCTTTATCTCCACTTTCATCTGGGGGACATAGATATATATTAACATTAGTTGATTATGCTTCGAGTTTCCCTGAAGCCGTTCCCTTAAAGACCATAACTACTACAGAGGTGGCTGAAGCCCTTTTGTCCATCTTCTCCAGAGTGGGCATCCCTAGAGAAATTTTGTCTGACCGTTGGACACAATTCACATCTGACTTAATGCAACATCTATACCAACTTCTGGGAGTGAAGCCTCTCTTCACCACACCCTGTGCTTTGTTTGCCATGAGGGAAGTTCCCAGTGACTCTTGGGGGTTTTCACCTTTTGAATCTCTCTATGGTAGACAGGCCAGAGGCCCATTGTCCATCCTTCATGACTTATGAACTAATGAGGACGTAAAGGCTGAGGTTCAGTCTTCTTATCAGTTTCTCCTTGACCTTAGATCCAAACTTGAGGAGACCTCTGACATAGTTTCGAAAAACTTAAGCTTTTCAATGAACCAATACAAAACCTATTTTGATTCCAAAAGTCAGAGGAGAAGTTTTAAAGTAGGAGATGAAGTTCTGGTACTTTTGCCTGTCAAGTCAAATAAATTATTAGTAGCATGGAAAGGTCCATATAAAGTATTAAAAATTTGTGGGAAAGTTGACTACCTCATAGAAGTCAAGGGGAAACCTAAGCTTTATCATATCAACATCCTTAAGAAATATTACCGAAGAAATTCGGTTAACTGCCTTAATAACTTTGACTTAGTTTTTCCACACGAACTTGATAAAACAACTGAAGAATGTAAGGTGTGCGTAATTGACACCTCTAACTTAGACTATGATGAAGAACTACATGACTGGGTGACTCTTGACCACTCGGGCGCAACCAACATTAATATTAATGAATCTTTGGATGACCATAAGAGACATGAATTACTTCAATGTGTGAGTAACTTTTCAGACGTCTTTACTGATATTCCAGGTGTTACCTCCACGGTAGTCCATAAGATTGACTTAGTGACAGACAATCCTATCAAACGAAAATTATACCCAGTTCCAGTTCACCTTAGGGATGCATTTGACCGAGAGGTAGACAAATTATTAAAACTAAAGATCATTGAACCTTCAGTATCTGCATATTGCTCACCAGTAGTCATGGTTAAGAAGGAGGACAATTCATATAGACTTGCTATTGACTTCAGAGGCCTTAATGCTATCACTCGGTGGGATGCTGAGCCTATGCCCTTAATAGATAGCGATCTACACAAATTTTATGACTCTTCCTTCTTTTCAGAGATTGATATTGCGCAGGCACATCATCAAGTAATGTCAGATCCTTCTTTTAAGCAGTACACCGCTTTTCCTACACACCAAGGACTGATGCAATATAGAACTATGCCCTTCGGTTTGGTAACTGCCTGTGCTACCTACGTGAGACTGATGAGAAAGGTCTTGGGTAATATGCCAAATGTTTCAGTTTATTTTGATAACATTTACGTAATGACATCCACGTGGGGAGAACATATCCAAACATTAACATCAGTTTTGCGTAGGTTACGCTCACATGGCCTCACTGCCAAGCTGAAGAAATGCTTCCTTGGGTATAACAAGATTAGATATCTTGGACTGATACTTTCTAATAACTCTCTGCAGCCTCTCCCCAGTAAGATCAAAGCTTTATTAGAATTTAAATTCCCCAAAACCAAGAAGCTCATGCGTAGCTTTCTTGGTTCTGTAAATTTTTATGCACGGTTTATCCTGAACCTTACTGATCTTACAGGCATCTTATCCGACTTCCTTAAAAAGTCTGTGAAGGAACCTCTTGAACTTTCCGTCGTAGCTCGGGAAAAGTTTAATGAGATTAAAAGTATCTTTTCGAAAGACCCTATACTTAAGATTCCAAATATTAATAAACCATTTTGTTTAAGAACTGATGCCTCCACTACTGGCTTAGGTGCAGTGTTACTACAATACCATGATGGTACTCCCTTCCCTGTATGCTTCCTAAGCCGGAAACTCCTTCCCGCAGAAACGAGATACTCCACCATAGAAAAGGAATGTTTGGCCCTTGTGTGGGGTATCTCCAAACTTAAATTTTATTTGCTGGGAAAAGAATTCATTTTAGAAACGGACCACAAACCTTTGATATACCTAGAAACTTTTAAGGGAACCAACAGTCGCCTCTTGAGGTGGACATTAGCACTCCAGGCTTTTAAGTTCCATATTGTGTATATCAATGGATCATCCAATTATTTCTCTGACTGGTTAAGTCGTGACAGTCAGTAGAAGATTTGTTGCCTTACACGACTTCCACATGTTAGAACTTTTTCCTCGCCTATTCTTCTTATACTCCTTGACTATAAGTCTTGGTATGGGGGAGTGTGATGGAAAAGTTCAATAGATAGGAGTAGCGAGGGAGTATATAGTAACAATAGTTTCATTGCCGGCTACTTGTTAAGGTAGGGTAAGTCCAGCTCCCGCTATTTGCCCCCCCTTTTTCCCCCTCCCCGAAAGTGATAGTTTGATTGCCGGCTGCTTGTTAAGGTAGGGTCAGTCTAGCTCCCGCTATCCCTTCCCCTCCCTTCTCCCCCCCCCAAAGGTGACGTGTGGGACTCCGGTCAAACAGTAAAGCACTCGACTCACAGCTCCCAACACTACTCTTGAAAGGACAGAAAGGGTCACCTTCTAATCAACGAGTAGAAATTGAAGGAGACGGACTAACGTTCTGAGACATCCCAATTTCTGATCCACTTACCTGTTTGTGTATGCAAGTAGCAGGATATAACCCCTCATTATTGCGGTGGAAAAAAACCTGCTTTCCTGTCATCTGGACGGATTATTGACGGCTAGAAAATCTGTGAAGAACGAGCCGGTGGATTGTCATCAACACCTGCGACCCCCCCATCATCGGCAATGGCTACGATTTCAACAACACGCAGTGTCACCAACACCAGACACCCAAGTTATATATAAATATATATATATATATATATATATATATATATATATATATATATATATATATATATATATATATATATATATATATATATATATATATTAGCGTTGAATTCAGATATCATTTATATTTTTCATTTTTCATTTTCTTTAAGGTAGGATTAATATTTCATATTTAAGTGTTTTATATTTTATATTTTCTAAATAATAAAGTGTTTATGTTTGTAAGTTTATGTTCTTTTTCTATTCATTAATTTTCCTGAGGAGGAGCCAGACTTTGTAATACTGTCTGAAGTTGTTACAGGGCTGAGTAAGCCTTCACAATTTCCACTTATATATATATATATATATATATATATATATATATATATATATATATATATATATATATATATATATCGTGCCGAATAGGCAGAACTTGGGATCTTGGCTTAAATAGCAACGCTCATCTTGCCATATAGGACAAGCAAAAATTTATGTATGCAATAATTTCGCCAAAATCATTCTGAGCCTAACGAAAAAAATATATTTCACTGTGTTTGTTTAGTATTAAATTATTGTAAACAAATCTAAAATATATTTAGTTGGGTTCGGTTAAAGTAAATTGTTCTTGTTATAATAAGGTTAGGTAAGTTTTCTAAGATTCTTCTGGAGCAAAATTAAATTTTTTTACATTAACATTAATGAAAAAAATATATCTTTAAACGTATTAGAGAAAATTTTAGAAAGGACTTAATTTTAAATGAGTTCTTGCTAATTGACCAG
>NC_091331.1:14219214-14229214 GCF_038502225.1 Cherax quadricarinatus | reverse complement strand
ATATATATATATATATATATATATATATATATACAATAAGATCACAGTAAACAGGTGATTTCAGAATATGCAAAACAACCACTGTGAAAGAATAGAGGAATTCCAATCGCTTTCGTGACAACTCACATTATCATAATGTGAATAGTCACGAAAACGATTGGAATTCTCTATTCACAGTGGTTGTTTTGCATATATATATATATATATATATATATATATATATATATATATATATATATATATATATATATATATATGTAAACCTGAGTTATTTTTGAGATTCCCGGCGCTTGTTGATGTAATTTTATGATAAAAGTCTGAGTGTATATAAAAAAAACACTATCTTTTGAAAATGGTCGACTGATAAAAAAAAAAGTAAAAAAAAAAAAAGTTTTTTTTTTTTAATGTTTGGCGTTAAACATTCTTCGGTGTTACCTGAAAAACACCTTTAGAATGTTATCTTTCACAGCGCGAGAGAGAACGACGCCCCTAACATCGTGTCGGCGGGGGAGACAAATACCGCCCTCACTGAGCGGAGCCACAGGGGCGGTATTACCCCCGCCGAACGGTGGGTCGTTACGGTCGCGAACCTCCGTCGAATCGATAGCATAACGAGGGAACTAGCTCATCCTACTTTAATTCCCCCCCGGGACTGGATTAGTTAATTAAAAAGTTGAACTTGCCATCTATCTAATTGGAAAAAGTTGTTGATGAACTGGGGGATTTTTTTTTTCGTGGGGGAGGGAGAGAGAGGAAGGGGGAGAGGGGAAGGGGGAGAGAGGAAGGGGGATAGGGGAAGGGGTGTTTGCTACACTGAGAGGTGAATAATGTCTAGCTCCAGGTGCTGTAGGGTCAGGCTTTTTGTGATCTTGCCTGCTGGCATCCTGAGTTTTTGGCACTGGGTGGCCCTCTAGGTGGTTTGCACCGTCAGCGTGGCACCCAGGGGTCGTGCATGCAGCGTGGCATCCAGGGGTCGTGGATGCAGCGTGGCACCCAGGGGTCGTGGATGCAGCGTGGCACCCTGAGTCGTTGATGTAGCGTGGCACCCTGTGCTGGTTGTTGTAGCGTGGCGGGGTAGCGTGGTACCCAAGGGTCGTTGATGTATCGTGGTACCCAGTGGTCGTTGACGCAGAGTGGAACCCAGGGATCGTTGATGCAGCCTTCCACCCAGGGGTCAAAGATGCAAAGTAGCACCCAGGGATCGTTGATGCAGCCTTCCACCCAGGGGTCAAAGATGCAGAGTAGCACCAGGGATCGTTGATGCAGCCTTCCACCCAGGGGTCGATGATGCAGAGTAGCACCCAGGGATCGTTGATGCAGCCTTTCACTCAGGAGTCAATGATGCAGAGTGGCACCCAGGGATCGTTGATGCAGCCTTCCACCCAGGGGTCAATGATGCAGAGTAGCACCCAGGGATCGTTGATGCAGCCTTCAACCCAAGGGTCAATGATGCAGAGTAGCACCCAGGGATCGTTGATGCAGCCTTCCACTCAGGGGTCGATGATGCAGAGAAGCACCCAGGGATCGTTGATGCAGCCTTACACCCAGGGGTCAATGATGCAGAGTAGCACCCAGGGATCGTTGATGCAGCCTTCAACCCAAGGGTCAATGATGCAGAGTAGCACCCAGGGATCGTTGATGCAGCCTTCCACTCAGGGGTCGATGATGCAGAGTAGCACCCAGGGATCGTTGATGCAGCCTTCCACTCAGGGGTCAATGATGCAGAGTGGCAGCCAGGGATCTTTGATGCAGAGTGGAACCCAAGGGTCGTTGGCATTATGTATATTGCATAGCAATGATTCCTGTTCCTGTCACTGTTGCCCCAAGTCCTTACACCTCTCCCTCTCGCATATATATCACCAGCCTCTGAACATTTCCACCTTTCAATATCGTTCTATTTTCTGCCCTCGCATCTTTCGCACTGACGCCCACTCTCAGACACGCAGTTTCCGCAATTAATTTCACACTTACATCTCCCACAGCAAGTCACTTTTACACTCACGTCTACAACCAGTCAATTTCACACTCTAATCTCCCACAATACGTCATTTTCATACTCACATCTCCCACATACAGTCACTTTCATACTCTTATCTCCCACAATAAGTCACTTTCACACACATCTCTCACAGCCAAACACTTTCACACTCACATTTCCCACAACACGTCACTGTCACACTCACATCTCCCACAACCAGTCACTTTCGCACATCTCGCACAACCGGTCACTTTCACACATCTAGTACAACCAGGCACTTTCACACTCACATTTTCCACAGTCACTTTCACACTCACATCTCCCACAAGCAGTCACTTTGACACTCACAGCTTCCACAGTCACTCGCTCTCGCATACATCGCACCCTGACGGCCCTGGTATCGATTATTTCACTTTGATTCAGGCATCTTTCACTGTCTTCCATTTTCCAGAAACTCTGAGTTTTCCCTCCAATATCTCCGCTGTCACACACCTGCCTGCAAGATCTTTCCTGTCACACATCTGCCTCCAAGATCTTTCCTCTCGCACACTTGCCACGCTAGGGTGAGGCGTCCTCTCTCTCGCACACCTGTGTTTGTGGTGTTGGCTGCTGGACGCTGTTGTGTAATGTGTTATTGATTTACCTGTGCCTCACGAGGTGTGTGTGCGTGTGTGTGTGTGTGTGTGTGTGTGTGTGTACTCACCTATTTGTGGTTGCAGGGGTCGGTTCATAGCTCCTGGCCCCGCCTCTTCACTGATTGCTACTGGGTCCTCTCTCTCTCCCTGCTCCATGAGCTTTATCAAACTTTGTCTTAAAACTATGTATGGTTCCCGCCTCCACTACGTCACTTTCTAGGCTATTCCACTGTCTGACAACTCTATGATTGAAGAAATACTTCCTAACATCCCTTTGACTCATCTGAGTCTTCAACTTCCAATTGTGACCCCTTGTTTCTGTGTCCCATCTCTGGAACATCCTGTCTTTGTCCACCTTGTCTATTCAGAGCAGTATTTTATATGTCGCTATCATGTCTCCCCTGACCTTCCTCTCCTCCAGTGTCGTCAGAAGAAAATTAAAAGTGAATATAGGAAAGAGTAAGGTGATGAGGATAACATAAAAATTTAGGTGACGAGAGATTGGATATCAGATTGGAGGGAGAGAGTTTGGAGGAGGTGAATGTATTCAGATATTTAGGAGTGGACGTGTCAGCAGATGGGTCTATGAAGGATGAGGTTAATCATAGAAGAGATGAGGGAAAAAGGGTGAGTGATGCACTTAGGAGTCTGTGGAGACAAAGAACTTTGTCCATGGAAGCAAAGAGGGATATGTATGAGAGTATAGTTATACCAACGCTCTTATATGGGTGTGAAGCATGGGTGGTGAATGTTGCAACAGGGAGAAGGCTGGAGGCGGTGGAGATGTCATGTCTGAGGGCAATGTGCGGTGTGAATATAATGCAGAGAATTCGTAGTTTCGAAATTAGGAAGAGATGCGAAATTACCAAAACTATTAGTATTGAGAAGGTTAAGAAGGGGAGGGGATAAAGGAAGTTTTGTGTGCGAGGGGCTTTGACTTCCAGCAAGCATGCGTGAGTGTCAAACAAATAGGAGTGAATGGAGACAAATGGTTTTTAGGACTTGACGTGCTGTTGGAGTGTGACTAATATTTCTGAAAGGATTCAGGAAAACCGACAGGCCTGACTTGAGTTCTGGAGATGGGAAATACAGTGCCTGCACTCTGAAGGAGGGGTGTTAATGTTGTAGTTTTATAACTGTATTGTAAGTGCGCCTCTGGCAAGACAGTGATGGAATGAATAATGATGAAAGTTTTTCTTTTCTCGAGCCACCCTGCCTTGGTGGGAGACGACATATGCTTAGAATTCGCAAGAACAGGCGAAATATTCACAAACACTGATCTCTGGCCAAAGGAGACTCGAACTTACGAATCTTGGAACAAGGTAGGCAGTGCTTTACTGACCGTACCACTGGACCAATATCTTGGCGCCCAGCTCATGCTAGACGTTAGCTAATAATTGGTCTGACTGGATTACCTGGTTTGTGTTTTTTTTATTAATCCATACATGTAAGGTAAAGATGGATTAGTGAAAGTAATTTTTTTAATTAATTTATCTTTGCCTTTCAGTAGAAGTTTTATTGTTTTATTAAAAATGTTGTTAACGGTTGATTGATGTGCTTTCTCTTCTTAAGAATTCCCCCCAAATTGCTGACGGATATGTCTATAAGATTCCTTTTAAAATTTGCGATAAAGTTTATTACGGTCAAACTGCTAAAAGTGTCGAACTAAGATTAAAACAACATATACATATCATTAGAAATGGACAAGATTCTAATGCTCTATTTATTAATGTGAGAGATTTTAACCATCCAATTGATTTTCAAAAGGCTTAGAAAGTTATATCAAGAGAGTCCATGGTCAACAGGAATAGAATTGAATCTTGTTTCATAAAAAAAAACAGTATTGAAAATAATGTGAATATTTCTTCTGGTTTATATAAATTAGATTCATTAATAATTAATTAAACTTGGAAAGAATTTAATAATACATTAAATAAATAATAAATCTTGATTCTTGGGTAGAGTGCTGAGGTTGTGCAAATATTTTGTCAGTGGGATGGATTGCGAAGGACTTGCCTAGTATGGGCCAACAGGCCTGCTGCAGTGTTCGGGTATCGTCACGCGTCAGGTGTTTGTTGTGGGATGTGATGGTGAGGTGTAGTCTTGACCCTTTATATGCCTTCCTTTGATATATTGTATTTATAGTTCCTTGATAATGTGAGAAGTAATGAAAGCGCTTGGAATTTCGCTATTCTTTCACAGTGTTTATTTTGCATATATATATATATATATATATATATATATATATATATATATATATATATATATATATATATATATATATATATATATATATATATATATATATATATATATATATATATATATATATATATATATATATATATATATATATATATATATATATATATATATAAAACACCTAGTGAGCGAAACGATGGGCTGATAAAGCTCTTGGTGAACGAAACGAATCCTAACAAAATAACCCGAAAAGGCTGTATATATGTGTCCATATTGTGGCCTCTTGTTTCGCCCCCTGCCGAGGGTGTTACAAAATCTTTCTATACCTTCGTATCCTTTCATGATGTTTGTCACGTCTCTTTTTCCTCCTTCACTACATACCAACGAAAGAATTTTTAGCGAATTCCCTCCTGGTGGGTCGTCCCTCTTACCTCTTTCTAATTTATCAACATGTTTTTATTCTTCTGCTTTATCTACTCCTTTTCTTACGTTGGTTTGGGTGTGGACACCACAAAACAGCTGACATTATTTTTATTCGCGATTATTCTTATGTTAATGGCCCAAGATTATTCCTAGTGAAGGGCTCTTGATTCGAGGAAGTGGAGCTTCCCTCTCCTTCGTTAGATGAAATCATTCCCTTTTTTTTAAGGTTAGGTTAGGTAAGATTTGTCAGGAAACAGGACAAGTGCTTCCTGACGCGGGTCTTGGTCGTATGATGACCCGCAGCTGGAGACTTTGGTCATCTGACTAAGGCCTTTCGCTAGCTTACCGGTCCACCCCTTTAAAAATTATACCTTTGATTATAACGTTATTTTTTTCCCTCTGTCACCTCGAAGGCAGATGTATCGCGGCTGCTATTTACAATTTGGTTAGTTGTCATTAAATAAACCTTTGCATAGGTCATATAACCCAGCCTATTGCAACCTAATCTAAAGTAATTTAAATTAAACACACCTTAACTTAAGATAAAGGAAAATATTAAAAGCATGAGAAGCGTTAAGAAATTCACGTTTAGTACCACGGTAAACATTTTATTAAAATGAGGACAAGTTGTGTGAAAAAGCGTTTTTCAAAATCCTTCCAACATCGCCTCCCTTTTCCACCTCTTCCAAGTCCTCCCTGTCCACCTCTTCACGTCGCTTTACATGTCCTGTCCTTTGCCTGTCTTTAACTGAGGGGATTTCCAATGCTTTTGATCTTTGCTTCACAACTTATATTTTAAAAAAATCATGAATCCCCACTCTCTTTGAACGTCTATACATTAAGGATATTTTTAATGTGTGGGCGCTGCACCGCCATTGTAGTTTTTGCTTAACGCAAGTTCTAAAAATTTTTTTACCATCCATACATGCTATTTTGATGTAAAGATACCCATCATAAAATCCAAGTATAATACAGTTACATAATGTTACGGAGTACCGTAAAAAAATATTTATGTAAAATAACGCTCCATATATAATGTCATTTGCAGTGTAGAATACTGAAAGTGGACGTGTATTATTCCCTGAAAGTGAACGCGTTTTGTTCCTGTCAGTCAGGCAGTGGCCAGGACAGGAGAAGATGAGCGTGCTGAAAATATCCAGCCAAGACAGGACTCCCAGCAATGGTTTCAAGTTGGAAAAGTTCAGATTCAGGAAGGACTGGTTTGGTAATAGAGTTGTGGATGAGTGGAACAAACTCCCGAGTACCGTCATAGAAGCTAAGATCTTGTGTAGTTTTAAAAATAGGTTGGATAAATACATGAGTGGGTGTGCGTGGGTGTGAGTTGGACCTGACTAGCTTGGGCTACCAGGTCTGGTGCCGTGCTCCTTCCTTAAGTGGAAGTGACCTGACTAGGTGGTCATTGTTTTAGGCCGGGGGGTGGATGGACCTGCTTCGCATGGGCCAGTAGGCCTGCTGCAGTGTTCCTTCTTTCTTATGTTCTTATGAGAGATGTGTTGAGTTCAGTACGAGTCGGGTGGTGACGGGGGTAAAGTCACCATGTTTGGGCGGTAGTTTAAGTAGGTAATTTTGGTAATTTTTTTAGTGTATACTATAGGTGTTTGCAGAGGCCTGCTTATGCGAGAGTACTGTATGGTGTTTTGCCTGCTGGTAATTAGTCTACCAGACAGAAGTGAAGACGGGAGTGTGTATGTCATGGTGCCTCCCTGATGATTTATTTTAACTCATCAGTAGCAGTGTCCTAGTGAGCTAATGTGAACTGGAGTTTGGTGGTTTTTTGTAGTAGTTTGTAAGTTGTATATAAGTAACTATTATTAATATATATGTATATGTTTGTATTAGGTGAGTTTTTGTCCTTCCTTCCTAATAATAATTAATATTGTTTAATATATGAGTGCATACTGGCCCAAGGTTTGCTGTGTATTTCAGTAAAATTTTATAACCTCTAGTGTGAGCAGCCTTAAGGAGCCAGGACCATTTTATTTAAGTTACGACATCCAAGTCGTAACACGTAACAAATACAATGAGAGAATAAATACACTCCGGAGTCACTGATGGCCACAACTCCAACTATGATGCTTGTGTAAGATTATCAAAAATGATGTATGTTGACTACATTAAACGCTTGTTAGGTTGTGCTGCACCTCTGCTTAGTTAAAGGAAAAAAAAAACGATCACTGGAACGAATGTAAAGCGAAGCCTCGGAATTGTTTTTTGCTCTTTTAAAACTATCAAACTGGCTGTTTTTGGACTCGCCTATTGCGGGTTCAAGCCCCACCCGTTCCGTGGTTCATCAAAATCCATGGTGAACCTAATACTGCACTTGATGTTCAAGTACCCCCTGCAAGGGGTAGAAATATACAGTTAAAATAATCTTCTGAGTTTCTCCATGTGGGTTATTATTACTGAGTGCTGACGAGCTTTCATTATACTAGAGTTATTCACTGTACCTGATATTTAAATGTTAAGAAAGGAACCAGACACTGGTTACAGACGGGACCGCGGGGGCGTTGACCCCCGAAACCCTCTCCAGGTATACCCCAGGTATAAATCTTGCCAAATGTCTTAAAGTACGTAAACACAGTAACAAGTGGAAAATCAAAACATGCAACGATATTAAACTCCATAATCTGCGTGAATTGTATTACTATTGACAAGAGAAGCCTTTCATCCCTCCTTGGAAGATGTGTTCATTTAATATATGTTTCTTAAAACAGCCCCAAAGAAGATTATTGCAGTAATCCCTTGATCAAACAAGTTGAATAATAAATTTCTTGCTTAACTCTTGATAGGTAAACATTTTTAATTACATTCACTGATGGATCTAAACCAGTCATACCACTGGCAGGGCTGCATCTGCACTTGTTGCCATTTCCTCAGATAAACAGTTTTAATTACATTCACTGATGGATCTAAACCAGTCATACCACTGGCAGGGCTGCATCTGCACTTGTTGCCATTTCCTCAGATAAACAGTTTTAATTACATTCACTGATGGATCTAAACCAGTCATACCACTGGCAGGGCTGCATCTGCACTTGTTGCCATTTCCTCAGATGAACAGTTTTAATTACATTCACTGATTGATCTAAACCAGTCATACCACTGGCAGGGCTGCATCTGCACTTGTTGCCATTTCCTCAGATAAACAGTTTTAATTACATTCACTGATGGATCTAAACCAGTCATACCACTGGCAGGGCTGCATCTGCACTTGTTGCCACTTCTTCAGATAAACATTTTTATAACCCATGTTGAGTCAAGCCTAATAAAAAATATTAATTAGGCTTCTTTATTTACAAACTTCTTGACATTCTAATCGCATTACGGTTAAACTTATGACAGTGAGCTAGTTTCCTTGATCATCACTGATTCATTGTGTTTAAATGCAACGAACTCTAACACTGTCTTCCTTTCCTTGTAAACATATCACTCAGGTGGAGGAATAGCTCGAGTTGCTTACCATTTTGTGTGCCTTGAATAAGACTTATGACAAAAAATAGCATCAGCTTGCAACCGCTTCCTGCTTGTTTTACGCAGAACGTAAATAAGTCCTGTGATCCATTCCGATTATTTAGATAGATAGATAGATAGATAGATAGAAAGACAGACAAAAAGAGACAGACAGACAAAGAGAGAGACAGACAGACAGAGACAGACGAGAGAACCACAAGACAACATTTATGTCATCACATGCGCTAGTTGTTTTGATTTCACGCGACATCAACAAACAACAACAACGGTATTCAGTTCATGCAGCTGTTCAGAGTCAGTGAACAAAGCTTTCATGTCTTCCTGTTACAAAGTTGCGAGGTGGAAAGAACTACTTGCTTACTTCTACTACTACTTTTTTTAAAAGTTCCTCTTCGTTTAAAGTTCCTCTTCATTTAAAGTTCCTCTCTAATCATCACATTTTTACATTTCTATTATTACTATTTTTTTGAAGTTTGGTTTCCTACACTTTTCTTCAATTTTCTCATTTTTTTTTCTCTCTCTCTTCAGCCAATTCTTCCTCCTCCTCCACCTTTTCTCATCATAATTTTCTTTAGTCTGTCTTCAAGAGGGTAGAACAGACACAGTATCAAGGGACTCGACTCGTCTCAAAGGGCAGCGTGTGACCAGAGGAAAAACCTCTGTATTTATTGTCACTAAGAGTAATTAAAGGCCTCTGGGGGTTACGCCCCCTGCTGTAGTTAATAGTTGTTCATTATCCCCGGTCCTCGTTAACGGTCGATAACCGCCATTAACGGACGATCTTAACTGTATTCAACTTATTTTAACGGTCAGTAACTGCCTTTAATGGTCATTAAGAGGAAATCGCCGAATTTAATTGTTCATAACTCTTTGACTACCTTCTGCAATAGGTAAAAAAGTTGCTAAGTATGATAACCCAACAATGTATTGCCGTTTCTGGATCAGAATTCCATTTATGATATATGATTACGGATATATATTAAAAATTACCGCAGTTAAAATAGGGACAAAACATGAGTGATGTCAAGTGCTTTCACATATATCTTCAATATATATATATATATATATATATATATATATATATATATATATATATATATATATATATATATATATATATATATATATATATATATATATATATATATATACCCTGGCGCCTGGCTCACGCTAGACGTTGATCCAAGGCAGCCAGCTTTCAAGCAGGAGGCTTAGAGCTTTTCATCTCATCCCCTGCATACATCAGCCTACCAGATATTTTAACAATGCT
>NC_091331.1:14196714-14216714 GCF_038502225.1 Cherax quadricarinatus | reverse complement strand
TCGAAAAGCAGACAAGACTTTCTCCACATACATAAAAAAAGTTAAACTCTACAAGTACTGTATGTGTCGCCACTCCCAAAATATTCATTATACGCCAGTATACCTCAGTATACTTGTCGTGCAGAGCTGTAACATACTCGTTTGTCTCAACCTTACAGAAAAAACATATTTCAGTGTGAAAATTGACGATAACTGCCGACACGTGCCAAGAAAGAAATACTGCTTTGTTGCTAACAGTATATATATATATATATATATATATATATATATATATATATATATATATATATATATATATATATATATATATATATATAAATGATAATAATGATGATACCGCCAGTGTCATCATTATTATCATCATCGGCAGCACTGTCATCATGAAAACCATTTATCATAATCAAAATCAGTCTTAATACGCATATCATCACAGTTTTCGCTGCCATCTTACAGAAATTGACAGTGACGTCATTATTAAACTCGTATCTGTCATCAGTATCGTAACTGATGTAAGAATAGTAACTGACATAATAATAATAATAATAATTAAATTGACATTAATCTCAAATTCACAGAGAATATCATCATTTGTAACAGACATGTGAAGGTCATTTTCAGTGATGAAGGTGAGGATAATGTTGGCAACGAAGGTGAGGATGATGCTGGCAATGAAGGGGAGGATGATAATGGGAAATAAATCTCATAAGATTAATTTTTAAAGGAATGCTAAAACTATAAATAATGATAGTATGAGGATGGTGACGATGATGATAACGATGATGATGACGATGACTATAATGATGATAACAACACTCGTATAAATACACCTTTCAACGCTATCAGTGTATGGACTGAGTGGACTGATAACTCCACCGGGTGGCGTCTTTTATTATCACACTGGCCGATTCCCACCAAGGCAGGGTGGCCCGAAAAAGAAAAACTTTCACCATCATTCACTCCATCACTGTCTTGCCAGAAGGGTGCTTTACACTACAGTTTTTAAACTGCAACATTAACACCCCTCCTTCAGAGTGCAGGCACTGTACTTCCCATCTCCAGGACTCAAGTCCGGCCTGCCGGTTTCCCTGAATCCCTTCATAAATGTTACTTTGCTCACACTCCAACAGCACGTCAAGTATTAAAAACCATTTGTCTCCATTCACTCCTATCAAACACGCTCACGCATGCCTGCTGGAAGTCCAAGCCCCTCGCACACAAAACCTCCTTTACCCCCCTCCCTCCAACCCTTCCTAGGCCGACCCCTACCCCGCCTTACTTCCACTACAGACTGATACACTCTTGAAGTCATTCTGTTTCGCTCCATTCTCTCTACATGTCCGAACCACCTCAACAACCCTTCCTCAGCCCTCTGGACAACAGTTTTGGTAATCCCGCACCTCCTCCTAACTTCCAAACTACGAATTCTCTGCATTATATTCACACCACACATTGCCCTCAGACATGACATCTCCACTGCCTCCAGCCTTCTCCTCGCTGCAACATTCATCACCCACGCTTCACACCCATATAAGAGCGTTGGTAAAACTATACTCTCATACATTCCCCTCTTTGCCTCCAAGGACAAAGTTCTTTGTCTCCACAGACTCCTAAGTGCACCACTCACTCTTTTTCCCTCATCAATTCTATGATTCACCTCATCTTTCATAGACCCATCCGCTGACACGTCCACTCCCAAATATCTGAATACGTTCACCTCCTCCACACTCTCTCCCTCCAATCTGATATTCAATCTTTCATCACCTAATCTTTTTGTTATCCTCATAACCTTACTCTTTCCTGTATTCACCTTTAATTTTCTTCTTTTGCACACCCTACCAAATTCATCCACCAATCTCTGCAACTTCTCTTCAGAATCTCCCAAGAGCACAGTGTCATCAGCAAAGAGCAGCTGTGACAACTCCCACTTTGTGTGTGATTCTTTATCTTTTAACTCCACGCCTCTTGCCAAGACCCTCGCATTTACTTCTCTTACAACCCCATCTATAAATATATTAAACAACCACGGTGACATCACACATCCTTGTCTAAGGCCTACTTTTACTGGGAAAAAATTTCCCTCTTTCCTACATACTCTAACTTGAGCCTCACTATCCTCGTAAAAACTCTTCACTGCTTTCAGTAACCTACCTCCTACACCATACACTTGCAACATCTGCCACATTGCCCCCCTATCCACCCTGTCATACGCCTTTTCCAAATCCATAAATGCCACAAAGACCTCTTTAGCCTTATCTAAATACTGTTCACTTATATGTTTCACTGTAAACACCTGGTCCACACACCCCCTACCTTTCCTAAAGCCTCCTTGTTCATCTGCTATCCTATTCTCCGTCTTACTCTTAATTCTTTCAATTATAACTCTACCATACACTTTACCAGGTACACTCAACAGACTTATCCCCTATAATTTTTGCACTCTCTTTTATCCCCTTTGCCTTTATACAAAGGAACTATGCATGCTCTCTGCCAATCCCTAGGTACCTTACCCTCTTCCATACATTTATTAAATAATTGCACCAACCACTCCAAAACTATATCCCCACCTGCTTTTAACATTTCTATCTTTATCCCATCAATCCCGGCTGCCTTACCCCCTTTCATTTTACCTACTGCCTCACGAACTTCCCCCACACTCACAACTGGCTCTTCCTCACTCCTACAAGATGTTATTCCTCCTTGCCCTATACACGAAATCACAGCTTCCCTATCTTCATCAACATTTAACAATTCCTCAAAATATTCCTTCCATCTTCCCAATACCTCTACCTCTCCATTTAATAACTCTCCTCTCCTATTTTTAACTGACAAATCCATTTGTTCTCTAGGCTTTCTTAACTTGTTAATCTCACTCCAAAACTTTTTCTTATTTTCAACAAAATTTGTTGATAACATCTCACCCACTCTCTCATTTGCTCTCTTTTTACATTGCTTCACCACTCTCTTAACTTCTCTCTTTTTCTCCATATACTCTTCCCTCCTTGCATCACTTCTACTTTGTAAAAACTTCTCATATGCTAACTTTTTCTCCCTTACTACTCTCTTTACATCATCATTCCACCAATCGCTCCTCTTCCCTCCTGCACCCACTTTCCTGTAACCACAAACTTCTGCTGAACACTCTAACACTACATTTTTAAACCTACCCCATACCTCTTCGACCCCATTGCCTATGCTCTCATTAGCCCATCTATCCTCCAATAGCTGTTTATATCTTACCCTAACTGCCTCCTCTTTTAGTTTATAAACCTTCACCTCTCTCTTCCCTGATGCTTCTATTCTCCTTGTATCCCATCTACCTTTTACTCTCAGTGTAGCTACAACTAGAAAGTGATCTGATATATCTGTGGCCCCCTCTATAAACATGTACATCCTGAAGTCTACTCAACAGTCTTTTATCTACCAATACATAATCCAACAAACTACTGTCATTTCGCCCTACATCATATCGTGTATACTTATTTATCCTCTTTTTCTTAAAATATGTATTACCTATAACTAAACCCCTTTCTATACAAAGTTCAATCAAAGGGCTCCCATTATCATTTACACCTGGCACCCCAAACTTACCTACCACACCCTCTCTAAAAGTTTCTCCTACTTTAGCATTCAAGTCCCCTACCACAATTACTCTCTCACTTGGTTCAAAGGCTCCTATACATTCACTTAACATCTCCCAAAATCTCTCTCTCTCCTCTGCATTCCTCTCTTCTCCAGGTGCATACACGCTTATTATGACCCACTTCTCGCATCCAACCTTTACTTTAATCCACATAATTCTTGAATTTACACATTCATATTCTCTTTTCTCCTTCCATAACTGATCATTTAACATTACTGCTACCCCTTCCTTTGCTCTAACTCTCTCAGATACTCCAGATTTAATCCCATTTATTTCCCCCACTGAAACTCTCCTACCCCCTTCAGCTTTGTTTCGCTTAGAGCCAGGACATCCAACTTCTTTTCATGTACCTTGTGGAAATAAATTTATTTATTTATTTATTTATTTGTTTCAAGGCTGACAGAATCATAACATGAAATATCGTTTTTTTATAGACTAATCTGCAGGTGGAGTGGAAGGTCTGAGGTGTTTTCTAATCATTTGTTTACTCACTGCTGAGTTGTTTGCAGTTCTCATGGCTGTTATACGTATTGCATCTCTGCCTAGCTTAATATTATTAGTAGTTTCAGTCTTTTTTAGTGAGTTACAGACTATCCAAAAATTTGATTCTCTTCATCCTCTCCCTGTATAACTGGCTGCGCCACATTTCCAGTAAAAAAATGACATCGGTCTCTGCTGGGTCCCTGGACATGTGGATGTTCAGAGCAACGCGCAGGCGGTCTCTGCTGGGCTGCCAGCTGTTCATGACGTCATTTCATAAAGGGATAGTCCATTCTCGGACTATTTTGCAGTAATCTCTAGACAACTTCGCAACAGTTGGCCCCACCGTTGGTCTAAGTTGATTCATAACAAATTGTATTTTGTCAACCCTTGCTTGGGGTTTCTGGTCTTATCATCTGTTGTGTTTGGGGGACTATACTCTCTCGTATTCGTATCGGACACACAGGTCTCACTCATGGGTATCTCACAGAGAAGTGTTCAGCGCCCACTCTGTGAGAATTGTCAAGTTCCGTTGTCAGTTCACCATCTCTTACTAGACTGTCCTGTCTATTAGCGGGTACGTAAAATTTACCTCCGGCGCAGTCACCGCCCTAACTCACTTGTTTGATCTGACCTCCTCGCTGACAGCCCCACTCTAGAGGCAGACCCCTTTCTGACTTTTTGTCAGCAACTGCTTCAGTACACCAATTTTGATTATATTTTCCCTTCAGCGCTCCCTGCTACCCTTACTGACTCTGCCTCTTACATACTCCTAACCCTCACTGGCCTCGGACCGTCGCATGTTTCATCTCTAGCGACTAGTTCACTGTGCACTTTGTATTCACTTCACAGCCACCCCTTTCACTTCTTTTTCACCACCACAACCTTCCACCCTCCACTACTCTCCTCTGGCAGCATCCTCCACCACTATCACCACCACCACCACCACCACCACCACCACTCCTCCACCAAACCAGCAACAGAAACCTCTCCATTGTTGTCATTAAAGGTTGCCATGGTAATGATTCACTTCAGATGTAAATAAACATTTTTACCCATTTTCTATCCCAGTGTTGAGTTCCTAGTTTTTTGCGCGTGCTTGTGACGTCAAATTTGTGATGACAATAGGAAAACTTTTTAAGTGAAAAGGGTTTTTTTCATTTGTTAAATTTATTGGTAGTTTGATTTTTTGTATGTTTATTGAAGTCTGAGTGCGGGAGCGTGTTTGTAATTACCTACCTGTAATTGACTGTTTGTGAGTGTTGAGCTCTGGTTCTTGGCTTCGCGTTTATACTTTCAACCGACTGACACGAAATATCTCCGTCATGTCTGTTGAAAGCACAGGTGTAAGGCAAGGATTTATTGTGGCAACGTTTCGCTCTGTGTAAAGCTGTATTAAGTCAAATTGCACAGAGTGACTGCCACAATAAGGATTTCTTCTTCGGCTTTTTCTTCAGCACTTATAGTAATACGCTGCTGCTTTGTGTAATGTCTGCTGAAGCCATATATGGAGTTTATTTTCATTCTGCCTTTGACCAGTTCATTCCGTTTTTTTGGAAGAATTATTTTTCGGTTATGCCTGAGGTTCACTGTAGTGTGTAATGTCTAACCACGCCCCCTTGTAATATCTAACCACGGCCCTTGTGATGTCTAACCACGCCTCTTGTGATGTCTAACCACGCCCCCTTGTAATGTCTAACCACGCCCCAGGAGAAGGGGTTACTAGCCCCTTGCTCCCAGCATTTTAGTCGCCTCTTACGACACGCATAGCTTACGGAGGAAAGATTTTTTTCCGCTTCCCCATGGAGAAAACATATTATATATACATACACACACACACACACACACACACACACACATATATATATATATATATATATATATATATATATATATATATATATATATATATATATATATATATATATGTATATATATATATATATATATATATATATATATATATATATATATATATATATATATATATATATATATATATATATATATATATATATATATATATATATATATTATGCAATAAGATCACAGTAAACAGGTGATTTCAAAATATGCAAAACAACCACTCTGAAAGAATCATAGTTCCTTGATAATGTGAGTAGTCACGAAAGCGCTTGGAATTTCTCTATTCTTTCAGAGTGGTTGTTTTGCATATATATATATATATATATATATATATATATATATATATATATATATATATATATATATATATATATATATATATATATATATATATATATATACATATATATATAATTATTATTATTATTATTATTATCATAGTCATGAAAGAGCGGAAAAACCTGAAGGGTCATACAGCGCCCAGAGAACTGAAAGCAATTAGGTTTGATCCAAGGAAGGGTAGAACTGTTCCAGTTTCCTGGATCAGGAGCAGGTTGTCAGGAATATTTTTGTAATAAAACGTGAAATCTGAACGTAGGAATTACACCTTACGAAATAAAACAGGATTAAAATAAATAAAAATGAACTCGAAAAAACAAACATGTTTCAAAAATATTTTGAAATCCAGAAATAATCTTCCATTTTTTGTTAATGGTTAATGTGGTAAATCTAGCTTTTACACATGAAAGATTATGTGTACTCATCTAATTGTGGATGCAGGGGTCGAGACTCAGCTCCTGGCCCCGCCTCTTCACTGATTGCTACTGGATCCTCTCTCTCTCTGCTTCCTGAGCTTTGTCATACCTCTTCTTAAAACTATGTATGGTTCCTGCCTCCACTACTTCACTTGCTAGGCTATTCCACTTGCTGACAACTCTATGACTGAAGAAATACTTCCTAACGTCCCTGTGACTCGTCTGAGTCTTCAGCTTCCAGTTGTGACCCCTTGTCCCTGTGTCCCCTCTCTGGAACATCCTATCTCTGTCCACCTTGTCTATTCCCTGCAGTATCTTGTATGTCGTTATCATGTCTCCCCTGACCCTTCTGTCCTCCAGTGTCGTCAGTCCGATTTCCCTCAACCTTTCCTCGTACGACATTCCCCTGAGCTCTGGGACTAGCCTTGTTGCAAACCTTTGTACTTTCTCTAACTTCTTGACGTGCTTAACCAGGTGTGGGTTCCAGACTGGTGCTGCATACTCCAGTATGGGCCTAACATACACAGTGTACAGTGTCTTGAACGATTCCTTATTAAGGTATCGGAACGCTATTCTCAGGTTTGCCAGGCGCCCGTATGCTGCAGCGGTTATTTGGTTGATGTGTGCCTCCGGTGATGTGCTCGGTGTTATGGTCACCCCAAGGTCTTTCTCCCTGAGTGAGGTCTGTAGTCTTTGTCCACCTAGCCTATACTCTGTCTGCGGTCTTCTTTGCCCCTCCCCAATCTTCATGACTTTGCATTTGGCTGGATTGAATTCGAGAAGCCAGTTGCTGGACCACATGTCCAGCCTGTCCAGGTCTCTTTGCAGTGCTGCCTCATCCTCGTCCGATTTAATTCTTCTCATCAACTTCACGTCATCTGCGAACAGGGACACTTCAGAGTCTATTCCTTCCATCATGTCGTTCACATATATCAAAAATAGCACTGGTCCTAGAACTGACCCCTGTGGGACCCCGCTCGTAACAGGCGCCCACTGTGATACCTCTTCACGTACCATGACTCGTTGCTGCCTCCCTGTCAGGTATTCCCTTATCCATTGCAGTGCCCTCCCTTTTACGTGCGCCTGATCCTCCAGCTTCTGCACTAATCTCTTGTGGGGAACTGTGTCAAAGGCCTTCCTGCAGTCTAAGAAAACGCAATCTACCCACCCCTCTCTCTCGTGTCTTACTTCTGTTACCTTGTCATAAAACTCCAGGAGGTTTGTGATACAAGATTTGCCTTGTGTGTGTGTGTGTGTGTGTGTGTGTGTGTGTGTGTGTGTGTGTGTGTGTGTGTGTGTGTGTGTGTGTGTGTGTGTGTGTGTGTGTGTGTGTGTGTGTGTGTGTGTGTATGTGTGTGTGTGTGTGTGTGTATGTGTGTGTGTGTTTGAGGGGGTCGAGCCCCCTAACCAGGTACCGTCAAAATCTCTTATTTTGTATATTGTTTCTCTACACTCATACCTGTATGTGTTATGTATTAATACCCGAACTTTCCGTATTATGAATATTGTGTATTTATTCCTATACCTGCCAGCACCACGCCTCTAAATGCAGCTTTACGGGTTTCTGTTCTCTTGGGTTATATCATACCTATGATGCCTATCATTCCTGTTAAATCCGTCATACTTATCCTGTTTATCATTCCTGTTATATCTATCACACCTATCATTCGTCTCATAAATACATAAAATACCTATCATTCCTATTTGTCGCAATAAAAATTTGTTCCGAACCTATTTGCTTTCTTCATGAATTATCATGTTCAAAACTGTGTTGTCCGTCAAATAGAATTTGGAACTGATTCAACGAGTTTTGACTTGAGAATAATCCTCTTAACACAATTATCTGATTTAAAAACATGTTGGCAGTCGCCAAAATCTATAATGTGGTCAAAATCAGGTACATGACAGAATATAACTCAGTTTCTTTTTTCTCTCCCCATGTTCTGAAATCTCTTTTGTGTTCACTCACACACGTTTAATCAGAATTCTTCATTTTTCACTTACTTTTTTTTGGACATCGGTTGCAAGAGGGGAAAATATACACCCTTTGTTAACGGCGACGTAAGGGTTAATTTTGGCCTGTTATTGGGTTGATAACTTCATCGTATTTCTACCGCATCTTTATTGCATTGTATCTTTATGTGTCTTTATTGTATCTGTGGACATTTAATGTCCACTTCTCCAAGAATCCGTAAATTAGGAGAGAAGACCAGTGACGACGTTTCGGTAAGTCCTGGTCCTTTACCTGAGTGCAAGTTTCTGATGAATCGTTTCACTACACTGTGAGCGTTTTATTTCTAAAACCCATTCACTGACATAAGTGTTTTATTTCTTTGAGATTTTCAGTGCAAAATCTCTAGACACACTTGCGTCCAATAGTAACTCAACAAACAGCTACTGTACAAATAATCACTCCAGAAAATGTCAGAGGATTTTGCCTTCGAAGCCCACAACAATGTATGTACCGCATCTGCAAGGAAAATGCGGATGGCTATTGTGAACCTTCAAAGCTGGGGACGCCAAGCCCATGATGATTCTCTTCAAATTGCTTGTTCTCTCTAAGCTGGAATACAGCTGTACACTAATTTCCCCCTTCAAGGCAGGCGAAATTGCTGACCTGGAGAGTGTACAAAGAACTTTCACGGCACACATAAGTACTACGATAAGGCACCTAAATTACTGGGAACTGTTAAGTCCCTTGATTTGTATTCCGTGGAGCACAGGCGAGAGAGATACATATAATGCAGATAATATACACTTCGGAAATCCTAGAGGGATTAGTACCAAACCTGCACACGAAAATCACTCCCTATGAAAGCAAAAGACTCGGCAGGAGATGTAACATTTCCCCAATAAAAAGCAGGGGCGCCACGGGTACACTGAGAGACAGCACAGTAAGTGTCAAGGGCCCAAGATTGTTCAACTGCCTCCCAGCATACATAAAAGGGATTACCAATAGACCCCTGGCTGTCTTCAAGAAGGCACTGGACAGGCGCCTAAAGTCAGTACCTGACCAGCCGGGCTGTGGTTCGTACGTCAGTTTGAATGCGGCCAGCAGTAACAGCCTGGTTGATCAGGCCTGATCCAGCACGAGGCCTGGTCTCAGACCGAGCCGCGGGGGCGTTGACCCCCGATACCCTCTCCAGGTATACTCCAAGTATACATTCATGTTAGGTTTGGTTAGGTAAGATTTGCCAGGAAACAGGACGAGTGTTTCCTGACGCGGGTTTTAGTCATATGATGACCCGCCGCAGGAGCTCTTGGTCATCTGACCGAGGCCTTCTGCTGACTTACGAGTCCACCCTTTTAAAAATTATGGTTATGATTATAACCATTTCTAGCATTCATGCCTTAGTCTCTCATGAGAAACTCTATCAATAAGCTTTTTTTTTTTAACTCAAGAACTACTTTCTTTCTGTCTAATACGGTTCTGTAAAAGAAGGAAATTAAAAGTGAATATAGGAAGGAGTAAGGTGATGAGGATAAAAAAAACTTAGGTAACGAAAGACTGGATATCAGATTGGAGGGAGAGAGTATGGAGGAGGTGAATGTTTTTAGATATTTAGGAGTGGACGTGTCAGCAGATGGGTCAATGAAAGATGAGGTGAATCATAGAATTGACGAGGGAAAAAGGGTGAGTGGTGCACTGAGGAGTCTGTGGAGACAAAGAACCTTATCCGTGGAAGCAAAGAGGGGAATGTATGAAAGTATAGTTATACAAACGCTCTTATATGGGTACAAAGCATGGGTGGTGAATGTTGCAACAAGGAGAAGGCTGGAGGCAGTGGATATGCCATGTCTGAGGGCAATGTGTTGTGTGAATATAATGCAGAGAATCAGTAGTTTGGAGATTAGGACGAAGTGCGGGATTACCAAAACTATTATCCAAAGGGTTGAGGAGGGGTTGTTGAGGTGGTTCGGACATGTAGAGAGAATGGAACAAAATATAATGAGTGTATAAACCTGTAGTGGAGGGAAGGCGGGGTAGGGGTCGGCCTTTTCTAGGCCGACCCCTACCCCGACCCTGGCCATCTAAAGTCGATCTGATTGTTATTTAGTAATGTATTGCCCACTAAAATTTCGATCAGTTTTTATCTTATGGCATTTTCTAACGTTTTGGGAACGACAGTTTTCACACCTGTGTGTGTGTGTGACTCACGAATACCAGAGTACAACCATACTTAAATAATAACCTCCCATACATACCGTAAGCGAGAGAGAGAGAGAGAGAGAGAGAGAGAGAGAGAGAGAGAGAGAGAGAGAGAGAGAGAGAGAGAGAGAGAGAGAGAGAGAGAGAGAGAGAGAGAGAGAGAGAGAGAGAGAGAGAGAGAAACACACACCTGTAGCCAGAATAATAGAACATAACATGTTTTCAGTCAGATTTCCCCACTAGGTGAAGCAGAACAGCTGGTTGGGCAAAGCTTGGAAGCTTAGTGAACAGACCGGCTTTGTGGTGCTCTCCTGGGAGGCTTGGAGAACACTGGCCATTTTGTGGTATATATTTATTTATACATATACTTCTTTTTTTGTATTGGTTTATACATCGTGATTTTTTACGCGGAATTTGCCAGCTTGGCTTATTCGGCAAGAATTGTTTTGCCAGTTAAGCCGAGCTTGTGTTCATATTTTTAGAAATTCCGTGAAAATCTACTCGTAGCGAAATTTATGCATTGAATTGAGAGAATTGACAGAAAAATGTACATAGCGAGGCTTTGGCGCGTCTTGTTTGTATTAAAAGAATATTAGGCTGTATCAGGCTACTTCTTATGACTGTATGTTAATGATGAGTGAAATAAGATTATCCTGCACTGCATCAATACTACTACTACTACTACTACTACTACTACTACTACTACTACTACTACTACTACTACTACTACTACTACTATTACTACTACTGCTACTACTACTACTACTACTACTACTACTACTACTACTACTAATAATAATAATAATAATAATAATAATAATAATAACAATAATAATAATAAAAATGATGACAATAATAATAATAGTAATAATAATAATAATAATAATAATAATAATAATAATAATAATGAAAATACTACTACTACTACTAATAATAATAATAAAGACAACTCATCAGTACAACCTCTCACCCTAATTGGTTAATTATTATCACTGGCAATTATTCCCTGTATAGACGTGGGTCCTCAAAAACTATATGACAATTAACTGCACTCATCTTTGGTTGATTCTAGAAGGAATGCAAGATAAAGGTGACGCACTCCGGGTGCGCCACAGGATTGAAAAAAGTACATACAAAATCGAATAGCTGGTGGAAAGGCGTTCATAGTACGCACTATTCAATTCTGGATGCTTCCTCTCCATCGTATTTGCCAAAAAATCAGAGCTTTAAATGAGAACTAACTAGTACTTAAGCTTATTAATAATAACTATAATTTTTAAAAGGGCGAACCGGTGAGCTAGTGGAAAGGCTTCGGACAGATGCACAAAAGCTACAGCTGCGGGTCATCATATGACTATGACCCACGTCAGGAAACACTTGTCCTGTTTCCTGACAAACCTTACCTAACCTAACCTAACCTAACCTAACTTAACCTAACCTAACTAGTACTTTTAGTACACTAGCACTTATTTTGATTTCTCTGCTATTTTATAATCGAGAACTCAATTTCGGCTTCGTACAGATACCTTCCTCAGCAATCAAAGGCAGGGATACACATCCCTCATAAATTATTATTATTATGGGAAGCGCTAAATCCGTAGGGATTATACGGCGCCTGTTTGGAAGGGAGATGGCAGGCATACAGGCTTAATTCGGGGAATTGGTGCACAGATCTAATTCCCTAGATCAAGAGCCTCCTCACCAGCATCAAAGAACCTCCGAGGGGTATCCCTCCTGTAATCTATCGTAAAATTTCCGTCAGTATGTAATTGTTTTTTATTACAATAAGTCTCTGACATTCTACTTGTCACTATTTCAAGTTAGATTTGCTATACCAGTAGGAAGGCTTGACGGCTTGACGGCTTGACGGCTTGACGGCTTGACGGCTTGACGGCTTGACGGCTTGACGGCTTGACGGCTTGACGGCTTGACGGCTTGACGGCTTGACGGCTTGACGGCTTGACGGCGCTCACACTGATTTTGACCGAGGAAGAAATTACACCAAAGAGGTAGTTAAGTATTTATTTTTATATAAAAAATGCTATTGTTACAGATATACCTTGGCATATATGTACCTGGTATATCTGGTATATCTGTATGTAAAATGCAACAGATATACCTTGGTATATCTGTTGCATTTCGGAGAGTCATTAGACCATGGAGGGTCATGGCAAGACAGCTGTTGAATGAATGATGGTAAATATATTGCTGGGAGACGGCTACCTGAAGGTTGTTCCAGGGTGTCAACGCCCCCGCAGCCGGTGTTTTAAAAAAAAACCCTCAATAAATGATAACTGCAACTTTTAGTTAACTTTCCTTTACATATTTTTTTTAGTCTATTCCTATACACCTTAATATGCGATATATAAAAACTTTGGGAGGACCTGCAGTCTATATTTATTCAACATCTCAAATTAATGTTAAAAATCCTTATCCTATTTGTTGGGTATATGTTCTCTCTAGGCTGGAATACTGCTGTACACTAAGACCTCCATTCAAAGCAGATGAAATCACAGATCTAGAGAATGTACAGAGAACCTTTACTGCACGTGTAGGTTCCGTCAAACACTTTAATTACTGGGAACGCTTGGAATTGCTTGACCTGTACTCACTGGAGCACAGACGAGAGAGATACATCATAATATACACCTGTAAAATGCTAGAGCGACTGTTTGCAAATCTGCAAAATCAATCCCTACGAATGCAAAAGACTGAGAAAACGATGCAATATTCCCCCAGTGAAAAGTATAGGCGCCATTAGTACATTAAGAGAAAACACAGTAAGTGTCCGGGGCCCAAGACTGCTCAACAGCCTCTCACCAGGCATAAGGGAAATTACCACTAGACCTCTGGCTGCCTTCAAGAGTGAGCTGGACAGATAACTAAAGTCAGTACCCGATCAGCTGGGCTGTGGTTCGTACGTTGGATTACGTGCGGCCAGCAGTAACACTCTTGTTGATCAGGCCCTGAGCTATCAGGAGCCCTGTTCAAGGACTGGGCCGCGGGGGCGTTGACCTCCGGAACACCGTCCAGGTAGACTCCAGGTACGTAGTAAGCAGCATTTTTGGACGCGTAGACGTTTTTCTTTAATATTACTCGATTAAACTTAATATATAAATATATATTCACATATAACCCGTACTTAAGAGGTGAATCTTTTGACTAGGATTCGGTCTGTACAAGACCATTGTCAAATCACAACTGAGGAAAGAAAAGGAAAGGCCAAAAGACAGGTCTGGAGGCGGGGAGAGGGGGAAGAGGAGAGTAGTAGTAGTAGTAGCAGCAGTAGTAGTACCAGAAGAAGCAGCAGCAACAATAGTAGTATTAGTAGTAGTGGTAGCAGTAGTAGTAGTAGTAGTAGTAGTAGTAGCAGTAGCAGTAGAAGTAGTTGTGGTAGTAGTAATAGTAGTAGTAGCAGTAGTAGTAGTAGTAGTAGTAGTAGTAGTAGTAGCAGTAGCAGTAGTAGTAGTAGTAGTAGTAGCAGTAGCAGCACTAGTAGTAGCAGTAGTAGTAGTAGCAGTAGCAGCAGTATTAGTAGTAGTAGTAGTAGTAGTAGTACTGGCAGCGGCAGTGGAGAAATTACCAGCAGCAGCAGTAGTGGAAGAAACGGTAATAAGTATTGCATTAGATATACTGGGAAAATGACCAGCAATACCGGTATCTCTCTCAAGTACTTTAATACGATCGAAAGCCGTCTGTGACAACCCAGATACCTTTAGTTGCCCAGTTGTGACAGAATACCTCTTTTGGCCGCACTTAAGGGGTCGTTTACCTCATTCGCCCGCCCTTATAGGTTCAAAAACCTTAGTTCACCACATAAATGCGACTGAATGCCTCCTCTAGTCGCTCTAATGAGATCGAATAAATTTTTCAGCCTCTGTTAACATGATCGAATACTTCAATTTATTGTAAAAGTGCAACTGAACCATTTTGATTTCTTATTTTTACCATTAAAGTAATATTAATATATATATTATATATATATATATATATATATATATATATATATATATATATATATATATATATATATATATATATATATATATATATATATATATATATATATATATATATATATATATATATATATATATATATATATATATATATATATATATATATATATATATATATATATATATATATATGTCGTGCCATATATATATATATATATATATATATATATATATATATATATATATATATATATATATATATATATATATATATATATATATATATATATATATATATATATAATAGGCAGAACTTGCGATCTTGGCTTAAATAGCAACGCTCATCTTGCCATATAGGACAAGCGAAAATTTGTGTATGGAATAATTTCGCCAAAATCATTCTGAACCTAACGAAAAAAATATATTTCACTGTGTTTGTTTAGTATTAAATTATTGTAAACAAATCTAAAATGTATTTAGATGGGTTAGGCTAAAATAAATTGTTCTTGTTATAATAAGGTTAGGTAAGTTTTCTAAGATGCTTTTGGTGCAAAATTATAAATTTTTACATCAACGTTAATGAAAAAAATATATCTTTAAACGTGCGAGATAAAATTTCAGAAAGGACTTAATTTTAAATGAGTTCTTGCTAATTGACCAGTTTTACGTATTCGGTACGACATATATATATATATATATATATATATATATATATATATATATATATATATATATATATATATATATATATATATATATATATATATATATATATATATATATATATATATGCAATAAGATCACAGTAAACAGGTGATTTCAGAATATGCAAAACAACCACTCTGAAAGAATAGAGAAATTCCATGCGTGTTCGTGACTACTCACATTATCAAGGAACTATGAAAGTAAAGCATCCAAGGAAGCTATATAAGGGGTCTGGCCAGCACCTCACTATCAGATCCCACAACGGTTAAACACGTGACTTTAAAAATTATTATTTTCCAGTGTATTATTAAATTCTTCCCAAATTTTATTAATTATAAATGGATCTAATTTATATAAACCAAAGGAAATATTAATATTATTGTCAAAACTGCTTTTTATGAATATAATTGAATATAATTGAATCTTGTTTCATAAAAAGCAATTTTGACAGTAATATGAATATTTCCTTTGGTTTATATAAATTAGATCCATTTATAATTAATAGAATTTGGGAAGAATTTAATAATACACTGGACAAATAATAATTTTAAAATTTTCTTGGGTAGAATAGTTTGTGGGTGAGTTGTGCAAAGGACCTATCCAAGTTGGGTCGGCGCGCGTCGGGTGTTTAACCGTTGTGGGATCTGATAGTGAGGTGCTCTGGCCAGACCCCTTATATAGCTTCCTTGGATGCTTTACTGGTTTCCCTTCAAAACGAATAAATCTTTCGTCTTTTACTTTACTTTCATAGTTCCTTGATAATGTGAGTAGTCACGAAAGCGCTTGGAATTTCTCTATTCTTTCAGAGTGGTTGTTTTGCATATATATATATATATATATATATATATATATATATATATATATATATATATATATATATATATATATATATATGTATATATATATATATATATATATATATATATATATATATATATATATATATATATATATATATATATATATATATATATATATATATATATATATATATATATATATATATATATATATATATATATATATATATAGTTGTAGATGAAGAACAGGAGGAGAATGAGGTAATCAGTCCCTCAACCTTGAGTCGATGTGGTCAGTCCATCAATCTTGAATTCAAGATTGATGGACTGACCACATCGACTCAAGGTTGAGGGACTGATTACCTCATTCTCCTCCTGTTCTTCAAGATTCTCCTTTGTATGGACTGATGAAGCCACTGTGTGGCGAAACGTTTCCTCAATAAAGATACCCAAGAGTTGCACATGTGCCTAATTTATCTAATTTATATATATATATATATATATATATATATATATATATATATATATATATATATATATATATATATATATATATATATATATATATATACACACACACTCTGGCACCTCTACCAGAGAGAGGCTGTGGGCATCCCGCTCTGTGATTTTGGCACATTATCGTCCAATCAAGAACACCTACCAGGATTATCATCAAGAGGCTGGTGTGTGAATATTTGCTGGTCGTGTTGGAAAGGGCCAGAAGACTCCGCATTTCGTCTATTCCGTCAGAATCAAGAAAAGTTCTGTGTATGTGAATTCAGTGAGGGAACATAACGGTCACCTATGGGTAGGAGAGGTCGGTGAGGGGAGGCCTAATGGAGGAGAAGGAGGCGGAGGTTGAGGGGTAAAACTGTCCCCCCCCCTTCCCCAAACAGGCGCGCATACACCGTGTGCTCGTGTTACAACAATGGAGTGTTTGTTCACCGTGTGTATAGTGTATATAGTCTATAGTGTACAGTGCATAGTATGTGCATGGTATGCTCATAGCATGTGAAGTGTATAGCGGTGTGTCGTTGATAGTGGGGGCTGTGCACAGAGCATAGTGGTGTATAGTAACATGTGCACAGAGCATTGTGGTGTATAGTGACTTGTCCTGGGAGGGAATGAGTGCCCTACTCCGCCTCAGCACACATCTTTCACTCCTCCCTTTCTTCCACCGCCCACCACAAGGACTGGACACCACTCTCCTCCCCCCCACCTCCACCATGAACCACATGCGGTATGTGCCATGCGCCATTTTCCCTTCAGCCTGGGCTTACCACACAGTTTGAGGTATGGCAGACGATGAAGCCAGCCAGCCACAAAGCCAGGGAAACAATGCACCCAACAATGAAAGAAGAGGCACATGTCAGGTGTGTGGAGAGTTTCGAGCACGCAACAGGGACGGCCGCATTCGTGCACACAATGGGAGTGCAGGATCACATATACCCCCAGCAGAGAGCAGCCCACAGCCTCCACAGGCAGATGACAATTCCAATGGCAACCTCGTCACTTGCGATAACCTTCTGTTGGCATTCAAATCGACTGCTAGCAGTACACTATCCCACATCCCTAAAGCGGCTCGCCCATATGCAGCAGGGAAATTCACAGACCTTCTTAAGCGGGTGAATGGAGGCTCCACTAACTTAGAAGCCCGAGGCACCATCCAAGCATGGCGCAACCTACTCTTGTTCGGCAATGTCTGTCTTGCAGTTCCTGAAAGACGAGGCAAACTGCTAACCACGTCAGTTATCAAGGCAGTGCGCAACTACCCAAGAATGGATAACTGTGTCCCTCTGCCCCATCATCGCAGGAATCAAAGAGGTAGACCCAAGAAAAGTCTCACTGAAAACGAGAAAATTTGTGCACAGGTTAGCAAAAAAATTGAAGAAGGTAACACAGTGGGAGCAATAAGAATAATTACAAGTGACGACACTGTAGCCCCCAAGGATGAGACCACGGCCCAAGCACTAAGAGACAAGCATCCAACCAGGGACACCATAGCCATCAACGACAACCCTGAGGAAGACCCCATCACTGAACAATTAATTTTGCCAGAATCGGAAGTCTATAAGGCGATCGTGTCATCTCCAACAGGATCTGCAAGAGGTTACACTGGAATTCGACCTCAGCACCTCAAAGAGATGGTAAATCCAGTACTCGGTGAATCTGCATCAATTCTTCTCACCGAGTTAACAACTTTCGTCAACAATTGCCTGGCTGGGCGAATCCCAGAAGAAATTAAACCTTTCTTTTTTGGAGCCTCACTATGTGCTTTGAAGAAGAGGGATGGGGGAATCAGACCCATTGCAGTTGGAAACACTCTTCGCCGTCTCGTTGCCAAAGCAGCAGTGAGAAACATTCGCCTAGAAGCTGCCACTTTACTCCAGCCACACCAACTGGGCTTTGGGGTCTCTCAAGGCAGTGAAACTGCAGCTCATGTGGCAAGGGCCTACATCAGGGACCTACCAGAAGACAAGGCCATAGTCAAACTAGATTTTAGAAATGCCTTTAATATGGTGAAGAGAGATGCTGTTTTGCCAGCTGCTCGAGTTCGGTTCCCCAGTCTCTTTCCCTTCATTTCAGCCGGCTACAGCAAACCCTCAATTCTTTTGTTTGGAGAACATGAAATTCAATCATCAGAGGGTGTTCAGCAGGGTAACCCACTCGCTCCACTTCTCTTCTGCTTGGCAGTAAGAGAACTAACTTCCAGCCTACGCAGTGAGCTCAATATCTGGTACCTGGATG
Organism: Cherax quadricarinatus; assembly: GCF_038502225.1. Classification (NCBI taxonomy): domain Eukaryota; kingdom Metazoa; phylum Arthropoda; class Malacostraca; order Decapoda; family Parastacidae; genus Cherax; species Cherax quadricarinatus. Next base: position 14,197,611 of record NC_091331.1, on the reverse strand, counting down.
ACGGCACTCTGGCAGGTACTGAAGAGTCCCTCGTGGGGGACCTACAACTGGTGAAAACACAGGGAGAAGACTTGGGACTCATCCTCAATCCCTCCAAGTGTGAAATCATCACAGCGAACCAAGAAATAATCAGTGCTGTGCGAAGAATCCTCCTAGAAGTCTCAACTACAACTCCGTACAACAGTACCCTCTTGGGGGCACCGCTGGGTCACCAGGCCATCGATACTGTCCTCAGGGACAAATTGAATGACCTGATGAGAATGGAGGAGAGAATAAGCGATCTTGATGCCCATGATGCTCTGTATCTCCTCACAAGGTGTCTTACTATGCCAAGACTCACTTACTTCTTGAGGTGTGCACCCTCTTTTGACAACCCAACACTCGATGAAAATGACGCATACCTGAGATCAACTTTTACGAAGGCACTGAACCTGTCACTAGAGGATGAGCAATGGGATCAGGCAACCCTCCCAGTGCGACTGGGAGGTATAGGGGTGCATAAAGCAACGCATGTTGCTTTACCTGCTTTTCTGTCTTCGTGTTTGGCTTCCAGTGCATTAGTCAAGAAGATAGTGCCCGAACTCTTGAGAGACTTGGTAGGAGCTCAAGACCCCAGGTTTACTGAAGCAGCGATTCGGTGGGACACCCTTACAGATTCCTCCAGTAGACCAGCTCCTCCCAAAGAACACAAACAGTCCCACTGGGACAAACCGATCATGGAAAAAATCGCCAACACAATGCTTTCCAATGCCTCAGGAAAGGACAAAGCTCGTCTCCTGGCAGTGAAGGCACCACACTCAGGAGATTTCCTGCTAGCTGTTCCCAGTTCCTCCTTGGCACTCGACTAGACCCACAGGCCATTCGGATTGGTGTTGCTCTTCGCCTAGCCGCCCCCAT
>NC_091331.1:14184214-14191714 GCF_038502225.1 Cherax quadricarinatus | reverse complement strand
TACTCTGTCTGTGGTCTTCTGTGCCCTTCCCCTATCTTCATGACTTTGCATTTGGCAGGATTAAATTCGAGAAGCCATTTGCTGGACCAGGTGTCCAGTCTGTCCAGGTCTCTTTGAAGTCCTGCCTGGTCCTCATCAGATTTAATTCTCCTCATTAACTTCACATCATCTGCAAACAGGGACACTTCTGAGTCTAACCCTTCCGTCATGTCGTTCACATATACCAAAAATAGCACTGGTCCTAGGACCGACCCCTGTGGGACCCCGCTCGTCACAGGTGCCCACTGTGATACATCATTACGTACCATGACTCGTTGTTGCCTCCCTGTCAGGTATTCTCTGATCCATTGCAGTGCCCTTCCTGTTATATGCGCCTGATGCTCTAGCTTCTGCACTAATCTCTTGTGAGGAACTGTGTCAAAGGCCTTCTTGCAGTCCAAGAAGATGCAATCAACCCACCCCTCTCTCTCTTGTCTTACTTCTGTTATTTTATCATAAAACTCCAGAAGGTTTGTGACACAGGATTTGCCTTCCGTGAATCCGTGCTGGTTGGCATTTATACTCCTGTTCCGTTCCAGGTGCTCCACCACTCTCCTCCTGATAATCTTCTCCATAATTTTGCATACTATACGCGTCAATGACACAGGTCTATAGTTTAGTGCCTCTTTTCTGTCTCCTTTTTTGAAAATGGGAACTACATTTGCCGTCTTCCATACCTCAGGTAGTTGCCCAGTTTCCAGGGATGTGTTGAAGATTGTGGTAAGTGGTACGCACAACATATCTGCTCCCTCTCTAAGGACCTACGGAGAGATGTTGTCCGGTCCCATTGCCTTTGAGGTATCGATGTCCCTTAGCAGTTTCTTCACCTCCTCCTCATCTGTATGTATGTCGTCCAACACTTGTTGGTGTATTCCTTGTTGGTGTCCCCATCTGGTCTGTCCCCCCAGAGTCCTTCCTGTCTCTACTGTAAATACTTCCTTAAATCTCGTGTTGAGCTCCTCACATACCTCTTGATCGTTTCTTGTGAGTTCTCCACCTTCTTTCCTCAGCCTTATCACCTGGTCCTTGACTGTTGTCTTCCTCCTAATGTGGCTATACAGCAGTTTCGGGTCAGATTTGACTTTCGATGCTATGTCGTTTTCATACTGTCGCTGGGCCTCCCTCCTTATCTGCGCATACTCGTTTCTGGCTCTTCTACTAATCTCCTTGTTTTCCTGGGTCCTATGCCTCCTGTACCTTTTCCATTCTCTGTTGCACTTAGTTTTTGCCTCCCTACACCTTCGGGTAAACCAAGGACTCGTTTTGGTCTTCCTATTATTTGTTTCCCTTGGGAACAAAACTTTCCTCTGCCTCCTTGCACTTTGTTGCCACATATTCCATCATCTCGTTTACTGATTTTCCTACCATTTCTCTGTCCCACTGAACCTCCTGCAGGAAGTTTCTCATACCTGTGTAGTCCCCCCTTTTATAGTTTGGCCTGTCCCCTTCAGTTCCTGTTACCTTCTTCACTTGTAACTCTACTATATAGTCAAAACTCAGAACCACGTGATCGCTAGCTCCAAGGGGCCTCTCGTAAGTGATGTCCTCAATGTCTGAACTGCTCAGGGTGAACACAAGATCCAGTCTTGCTGGCTCATCCTCCCCTCTCTCTCTGGTTGTGTCCCTGACATGTTGATGCATGAGGTTTTCAAGTACCACATCCATCATCTTGGCTCTCCATGTTTCGGGACCCCCATGTGGCTCCAGGTTTTCCCAGTCGATCTCCCTGTGGTTGAAATCTCCCATTATCAGTAACTTTGCTCTGCTCGAGTGAGCTCTTCTTGCCACCTCAGCCAGTGTGTCCACCATCACCCTGTTGTTTTCTTCGTACTCCTCTCTTGTGTGTGTGTGTGTGTGTGTGTGTGTGTGTGTGTGTGTGTGTGTGTGTTAGTTAGTTACCATTTTGTCCTAGGCACATGTCGATTAGACACTAGGCCTGTTGTAGGTGTGTTGTGTGTTGTGTGTTGTGTGTTGTGTGTGTGTGTGTGTGTGTGTGTGTGTGTGTGTGTGTGTGTGTGTGTGTGTGTCAGGTTTAGGGATTTTTTTTTCAAAGGCAGGGAAGACATTGTGATAGAACAGCTGTAAGAAGAGAAAGGGCTATAATAAGAGTCAATGATAATAAAAGTTGAAATGAGAGAGGATATAAGATAGGATGATGAAGGATGAGAAAAGAAATGATAATTAGAGATTATAATAAGAAATTGCAATAAAAATAATTATTTTTTAATAATAATAAAAATAATAATAATAATAATAATAATAATAATAATAATAATAATAATAATAATAATAATAATAATAATAATAATAATAATAATAATAATAATGGAAGATAAAAATACTGGACTAGTAGACAATCAACTGAGCCATCAATCAACTTCCCCTCCTCCCTTTCAAGGTCCTTCGAAAAAACACAACCACCATCACTACCACTACTATTACCACCATTATCACCATAACCACCAATACCACCACCATCACCATCCCTACTACCACCATTACAACCACAACCTCTGCGCCACCAGTAGCACCACCACCCCGAACAACAGACAGACTGATAAATAAGAACAATCAATTTTTCCCAGTCGAAAAAGAGGAAGAATAATTTCAGTAGTAATATCAGTGACACGCACTGCTAATTGCACAATACTTCATGACACATTTTTGAAGTCACACTGCATGGATTTAAATTTTTAAGGGAGGGGTGAAGGGGACGAGGGAAGGAGGGGGAAGGGGATTTTTTACAGGGAAGGGGATTTTTTACAGGGAAGGGTGCAGAGCTGTGTTTTTCAAATGGCAAGTTGAAATAAATCTTTTGTAAAAGCAGTAAGGTAACAGGGAGCATTTTCATGATCTATTGAGGGTAATATTTTATATGGGGTAGATAAAAAAAAAAAGAGCCATTTTTAAATGGCGTAGGATGAGGATGAATATAGGGTGGAGGGAAGGGAATGAGATTTACGTGGAAGTGGGTAAAGATGTCAACACTATTACTGACGCTAGTGTAAGATATATATATATATATATATATATATATATATATATATATATATATATATATATATATATATATATATATATATATATATATATATGTGTGTATATATATATATATATATATATATATATATATATATATATATATATATATATATATATATATATATATATACATATATATATATATATATATATATATATATATATATATATATATATATATATATATATATATATATATATATATATATCTAGGCTGGAATATTGCTGCACACTAACAGCACCTTTCAAGGCAGGTGAAATTGCTGACCTAGAAAATGTACAGAGAACCTTCACGGCGCGCATAACGGAGATAAAACACCTCAGTTACTGGGAGCGCTTGAAGTTCCTGAACCTGTACTTCCTGGAACGCAGGCGGGAGAGATCTATGATTGTATGCACCTGGAAAATTCTAGAGGGACTAGTACCGAACTTGCGCACGAAAATCACTCACAACGAAAGCAAAAGACTTGGCAGACGATGCAACATTCCCCCAATGAAAAGCAGGGGTGTCACTAGCATGTTAAGAGACCATACAATAAGTGTCAGGGGCCCGAGACTGTTCAACTGCCTCCCAGCAAACATAAGGGAGATAACCAATAGACCCCTGGCAGTCTTCAAGCTGGCACTGGACAAGCACCTAAAGTCGGTACCTGACCAGCCGGGCTGTGGCTCGTACGTTGGTTTGCGTGCAGCCAGCAGTAACAGCCTGGTTGATCAGGCTCTGATCCACCAGGAGGCCTGGTCACAGACCGGGCCGCGGGGGCGTTGACCCCCGGAACTCTCTCCAGGTAAACTCCAGGTATATATACACACACACACACACACACACACACACACACACACACACACACACACATACACACACACACACACACACACACACACACATATATATATATATATATATATATATATATATATATATACATATGTATATATATATATATACATATGTATATATATATATGTGTCGTGCCGAATATGTAAAACTGGTCAATTAGCAAGAACTAATTTAAAATTAAGTCCTTCCTGAAATTTTCTCTTACACGTTTAAAGATATATTTTTTTCATTAATGTTAATGTAAAGATTTATAATTTTACACCAAAAGAATCTTAGAAAACTTACCTAACCTTATTATAACAAGAGCAATTTATTTTAGCCTAACCCAACTAAGTATATTTTAAATACGTTTACAATAATTTAGTACTAAACAAACACAATCAAATATATTTTTTTTGTTAGGTTCAAAATGATTTTGGCGAAATTATTGCATACATAAATTTTCACTTGTCCTATATGGCAAGATGAGCATTGCTCTTTAAGCCAAGATGGCAAGTTCTGCCTATTCGGCACGACATGTATATATATACATATATATATATATATATATATATATATATATATATATATATATATATATATATATATATATATATATATATATATATATATATATATATGTAGTGCCGAATATGTAAAACTGGCCAATTAGCAAGAACTCATTTAAAATGAAGTCCTTTAAAAAATTTTCTCTTACACGTTTAAAGATATATTTTTTCATTAATGTTAATGTAAACAATTTTAATTTTGCACCAAAAGAATCTTAGAAAACTTACCTAACCTTATTATAACAAGGGCAATTTATTTTAGCCTAATCATACTAAATATATTTTAAATACGTTTACAATAATTTAATACTAAACAAACGCAATGAAATATATTTTTTTGGTTGGTTAGGTATAGAATGATTTTGGCGAAATTATTGCATATACAAATTTTCGCTTGTCCTATGTGGCAAGATGAGCGTTGCTATTTAAGCCAAGATAGCATGTTCTACCTATTCGGCACGACATATATATATATATATATATATATATATATATATATATATATATATGTATATATATATATTATATATATATATATATATATATATATATTATATATGTATATATATATATATATATATATATATATATATATATATATATATATATATATATATACATATATATATATATATATATATATATATATATATATATATATATATATATATATATATATATATATATATATACATATATACATATATATATATATATATATATATATATATATATATATATATATATGTATATATGTATATATGTATATATATATATATATATATATATATATATATATATATATATATATATATATATATATATATATATATATATATATATATATATATATATATATATATATATATATATATATATATATATATATATATATATATATATATATATGTATATATATATAATTTTAACAAGTCGGCCGTCTCCCACAGAGGCAGGGTGACCCAAAACGAAAGAAAATCCCCAAAAAGAAAATACTTTCATCATCATTCAACACTTTCACCTCACTCACACATAATCGCTGTTTTTGCAGAGGTGCCCAGAATACAGCAGTTTAAAAGCATATACGTATAAAGATACACAACATATCGCTCCAAACTGTCAATATCCCAAACCCCTCCTTTATATATATATATATATATATATATTACACCAGCGTCAGTAACAGTGCAAAAACATATGATCTCAGCAATCTAGTATAAGTCGAAGCCACGTTATCCACGCCCAGCCTGAGCTAAGCATCACTACAGCAGTGCCTAGGCCGCAAGGGAACTCCATCCCCGTAAACACGCCCCAAAGAGGCGGGTTTGTATATACACAGAGAAGTATGTATCCTGTATACCAAGTGTGTATATATACCAAGAGGCATGTATGACTCATTGTGTTTACTTGGAAAGGTATGTAACTCAATATATATATACACTGAGAGGATTATATCTCTCTGTGTATATACAATGAAATGAGTGTACCTTTCAGTGTATATAAACCGAGAGGCTTGTATCTCTCGGTGTATATACACCGAGAAACTACTTTAAATCCCATTTCAGTGATGAAGTCTTCTTGACTGGCGGTGCACAGAAGAAACGCAGCCCTAAAGACCCTCCTTCAGTCGACAAGTCTTTTTTTGTTTTTAAAAGTCGACAGGTCTTTTTTTTTTATTTTTAAGCCAGGTAAACGAAACAAGTGTATCGTTACTGCAGCGTTCTAATTTAAATTCATACTAACTCCTTGCGAGCGAACCCCAGTGAATGAGGCAGCTTATTCTTACTCTCCTAATTACTGAACCACTTCGTTAACTCTTTTTTTTTACCTATCGTTTACAAGGCGTTTGAAGCCATTGTTAGCGAGTCTTACCTGCGAGGTTCTGCAAGACACCTGAGGTTTCCTAAGATATGGTGTATGTAGTTTGTTTTAGTTGTCGAAAACTCTCTGTCTCTGTCTGTCTGTCTGTCTGCCTTTCTCTCTCTCTCTCTCTCTCTCTCTCTCTCTCTCTCTCTCTCCCCAACATCTAACTTGTGCACGAACGCAATAAGGTAAAGTACTAATGGATTTTTCTCGATGCTGAACACCATGCTATAGATTTTCAATTTTCTTCTTTATTGGCTTGATCTTCTTCTTCTTCTTTTCTTGTTTTACTTCAAAACAGATATATATATATATATATATATATATATATATATATATATATATATATATATATATATATATATATATATATATATATATATATGACTACTCACATTATCAAGGAACTATGATAATGTGAGTAGTCACGAAAGCGCTTGGAATTTCTCTATTCTTTCAGAGTGGTTGTTTTGCATATATATATATATATATATATATATATATATATATATATATATATATATATATATATATATATATATATATATATATATATATATATATATATATATATATATATATTTATTTATTATTTATTTATTTATTTATTGACTTATCTCCAACCCAGGTAGGAACCACATTCATCATTACTCATTTAACTAATTTCTTGCAAAAAAAGTGTTCTGACATTACAATTTAGATGATCCTCCGAATATCTACGTCTGTTCCCCTCGTTCTGAGTGCATTAACTGCACTTCCTACCTCCAGGACTTCATCCTGTTCCCTACTTGTATGTCTCATAGCAATAAAAATGCTTCCAAATGAGCTGATATAGGTAACAGCTCTTAACTTGTCAAGAAAGTTATGAATCCTTAACCTGTAAATAGCTTGTGAATAAAACTAGGGATCCTTAACCTTGTCAAACCCTGTATATAAAAAAAAAAAAAGTCCGGGTCATAGGTTTCTCTGAATTTCTTTAGAAATGTTATCTTGCTCACAAGAGCGCTACAGACTCTGGAAACCACTTGTCTACACTCCGACCTAGCAAGCTCACACACAGCTGCTGGATGCTTAATCTCTACCACTTAGAACTCCTTAAAGTCTTTCCTTCAGTCCTTCCACCCCAGATTTACATACCCTCTTTGCCATCCTGTTCTGCTCCATACA
>NC_091331.1:14144214-14179214 GCF_038502225.1 Cherax quadricarinatus | reverse complement strand
TTTTATTTCTTCCCCCGCCTTTAATTCGACACTTTTTCATCCAGATTTGCTTATAACAATTTTTCTTCGCTAAAAAAGCTTCGCGTCTTACAAATTTATATATTTTTTTGGTATTAACCAGGTTTCATTTCTCTTGTGTGTCCTTACTGAACGTATGACTATCCAAATTTTCTCCTGAACCAACCCAAATTTCCCCAGGGCTGTACCTAAACTTTCCCATATCTGTACCTAAACGTTCTTAGGACTGGACCTGAACTCTCTGACTTTAGCTTCTACACAAAGGTGACAACTAAACCGGTTCCATCGTGGCACCGACGCTGCTGTAACTTGGAAATTGCCATTCACAGTTTGCGGGAATAAATTTAGCTAAAAATGCTTTGTAACTCAGAGGAAGAAAAAACCTGTGTGTGTAATTATTTAAACGTGTATAAATGCTTGCGCGTATGGAGTATATTTCTAGACCAGTGCATCTCCTTACAAGCAATATGCAAATCACTGATAGTGAGAGTGAGTGAGTGTGTGGAAAAGTGAGGGAGAGAGTAATAGTAATGAGAGTGTAAGGGAATGAGTGAATGTGCGAAGTAATGAGTGAAAATCGGTGATAGTGAGGGACTGTGTATTAGAAAAAGTGATTGAATAATAGCTACAGTGAGAAGGAATGAGTGAGTCAGTGGATGAGTGTTAGTGAGAGGGAACCAAGAATGAGTTAAAGTGAATGAGTGAGAGAAATCCAGTGGGAGAATGAATGACCGAGAGAGAGAGAGAGAGAGAGAGAGAGAGAGAGAGAGAGAGAGAGAGAGAGAGAGAGAGAGAGAGAGAGAGAGAGAGAGAGAGAGAGAGAGAGAGAGAGAGAGAGAGAGCCTGCCCCCCTCTCATCTGCGACTGCTTGACAGAGTAGAGAACAGAGCAAGACGTCTCATCTCTCGCCTGGACCCATCCTGGATAGATCTGTCATTTCAGCAGAGCCTTCAACATAGGAGGGATGTGGGTGGCCTTACTGTTATGTACAAGGCCAATATTGTCAAAATACCACACTTGGATCCACTTCGAGGACAGCGTGAAACAAGCTTTTATGCCACAAGACGGGCAGAAAGCAGCAACTTCACTCTGGCTGTACCCTTCTCCAGAACATCACTCCATCTGAGATCATACATACCCAGGATGACTCGAGTATGAAACACATTCATTCGTACAGCATAATGATGTCAACGAGATAAAGTCAGTTGATCAAATGAAAATGCTGGCCCACAGATGGCTCCAACTTCATCCTGTTCCCTACTTGTATGTCTCATAACAATAAAAATGCTTTCAAATGAGCTGATGTAGGTAACAGCTCTTAGCTTGCCAATAAAGTTAGGAATCCTTAACCTGTAAATAGCTGTCAATAAAGCTAGGGATCCTTAACCTTGTCAAACCCTGTGTAAAAAAAAAAAAAGAGAGACAGAGAGAAATAGAGAGAGAGAGAGATATTACGTGATTCATCGAATGAGTTAGTGACTGAGGAGATGTGAAGCAGGAGGAGCGTTGCTACACGGTGGGTCACACTAATATCCGGCACAAGTCTTGGTGGCCCCGGGCCGGTGTGACCCGCCGTCCAGCAACACAACTCATCCGTGGCCAATTTACCTAGGCTTCAGGCGACACCCTCCTTCCTCCCTCAACCCACCTCTTCTGTCATCTCCCTAGGCCCTCAATAGCCGTCGAGAAGAACGACCAAGGTGCAAACAGCACGCAAAATGCGTGCAAAAGAACCATTTGGAAAAGTGACTGAACTCTTCTCTAGGCTGGGAGACTGATCACCTCAAATACTTTACTCCAAAGTTGACAGACTGATTACATCATGTTTATTTCACTTCTACTTCTCTCTTGGTATTTGACTGAAGAAGTCTGCTGTGTAGGCGAAACGTTTCATCAATAAAAATACCCAACTGTTACACATGTGTTTTTATCTTCAATTTGTCGGTATTTCATACAATTTTCAACAGTTTATACGTATGTTAAACTATGTATGATAATTGTACTTATGTGTACCTGTACTTAATTATAAGCAATTGGAAGTCAAAGATTAATAATGAATAAACTTAAATCAGAGGCTGATAGAGTGAACAGTTATGTTAGCGAAGGCACTGTACTGGTCTCCAGTTGTTGGTACTGTCCGTGTACAGTCACTGTACACCCACAGCAGCTTCCGGGCTGGCTTAATGACTTAATTAATTACTCACTAATTAGCCGGACTCTGTAATGGGGATTAGTAGTCCCACTCCATTTGTAGTTGCACTGCACTGTTTATTTCTGTCACTCATTAACTTTTTTACCCACCAGTTCTCGTTCATTGGAACAAAAATATAAATAGTAGATCGTGGAGTGTGAAAATGGTTCTCTAATATTTATAAATAAAGGGGGAAGGAGAGATTTTGGATCAGGATGAAGGAGAAAATGAAAGTCATTTTACAAGAAGTCTGTTTACTAACTGGAAGGAAATGATGATACAAAACTCAATATGAAGTTACAAGTATTAATACTCAACAGTCAATATTACTTGTACTAAAATAATACCTAGAAGGAGAGAGATATTATTGGAGGGGTGAGTACATCTGAGGGGGGTATTAAAGACAGTACTCACAAGGTTTTCCATTATCCTCTGATAACTCCCGAGTATAAGATCTCCACACCGTAGTGCGTTCCTCACACTATGCCAACCACAGTGCAACTCTCTCTCTCTCTCTCTCTCTCTCTCTCTCTCTCTCTCTCTCTCCTCTTTCACTCCGTCAAGCAGGTAAATAACTGGAAATACTGGAAGTCCCTGGAACTGTACTCCTTGGAACGTAAGCCAGATACAGAAAGATACATCATATTTTACACCTGGAAAAGTCTGCGGCGATTTGATCCCAAATCTGAATACCGAAATCACTCCCTATGAAATCAAAAAGCTTGGCAGACGGTGCAGAGTTAAGTGAAAAGCATTGATGCAATTATTGCTCTAAGAATAATAAGTGTAAAGGGACCAGGACTTGTCAACACCCTCCTAGCATAAATAAGGGGAAATTAACAACCAAACAGTAGGTGTTTCCAGGAGGGTAGTTTCATTAGTTCATGTCACTTCATGCAGTCCATCATTTCATGCAGTGTCTCAATTACTCGGCGTGCCACTAACAGCCTGGTTGACCAGGCCAGGCCGTGATGGCGGTAATCTCAGAAATCGTATTCAGGTATTCGTCAGGTATCCTCCCTATCCCTCACCATCTTTCTATCCCCTCCCAATCCTTGGCACCATCACTACTGAAGTTGATACCATCACTAGTGAAGCTGGTACCATTAATGCAGCTGGTGCCATCACTAGTGAAGCTGGTACCATTACTAGTGCAGCTGGTACCATCACTAGTGAAGCTGGTACCATTAATGCAGCTGGTGCCATCACTAGTGAAGCTGGTACCATTACTAGTGCAGCTGGTACCATCACTAGTGAAGCTGGTACCATTACTAGTGCAGCTGGTACCATCACTAGTGAAGCTGGTACCATTACTAGTGCAGCTGGTACCATCACTAGTGCAGCTGGTATCATCACTAGTGCAGCTGGTATCATCACTAGTGCAGCTGGTACCATCACTAGTGCAGCTGGTACCATCACTAGTGCAGCTGGTATCATCACTAGTGCAGCTGGTACCATCACTAGTGCAGCTGGTATCATCACTAGTGCAGCTGGTACCATCACTAGTGCAGCTTGTACCATCACTATTGCAGCTGGTACCATCACTAGTGCAGCTGGTACCATCACTAGTGCAGCTGGTATCATCACTAGTGCAGCTGGTCCTATCACTAGTGCAGCTGGTACCATCACTAGTGCAGCTGGTATCATCACTAGTGCAGCTGGTACCATCACTAGTGCAGCTGGTACCATCACTAGTGTAGCTGGTATCATCACTAGTGCAGCTGGTACCATCACTAGTGCAGCTGGTACCATCACTAGTGAAGCTGGTATCATCACTAGTGCAGCTGGTACCATCACTAGTGCAGCTGGTACCATCACTAGTGCAGCTGGTATCATCACTAGTGCAGCTGGTACCATCACTAGTGCAGCTGGTACCATCACTAGTGCAGCTGGTATCATCACTAGTGCAGCTGGTACCATCACTAGTGCAGCTGTATCATCACTAGTGCAGCTGGTACCATCACTAGTGCAGCTGGTACCATCACTAGTGCAGCTGGTATCATCACTAGTGCAGCTGGTACCATCACTAGTGCAGCTGGTACCATCACTAGTGCAGCTGGTATCATCACTAGTGCAGCTGGTACCATCACTAGTGCAGCTGGTACCATCACTAGTGCAGCTGGTACAATCACTAGTGCAGCTGGTACCATCACTAGTGCAGCTGGTACCATCACTAGTGCAGCTGGTACCATCACTAGTGCAGCTGGTACCATCACTAGTGCAGCTGGTACCATCACTAGTGCAGCTGGTACCATCACTAGTGCAGCTGGTACCATCACTATTGCAGCTGGTACCATCACTAGTGCAGCTGGTACCATCACTAGTGCAGCTGGTATCATCACTAGTGCAGCTGGTACCATCACTAGTGCAGCTGGTATCATCACTAGTGCAGCTGGTACCATCACTAGTGCAGCTGGTACCATCAATAGTGCAGCTGGTATCATCACTAGTGCAGCTGATACCATCACTAGCGCAGCTGGTACCATCACTAGTGCAGCTGGTATCATCACTAGTGCAGCTGGTACCATCACTAGTGCAGCTGGTACCATCACTAGTGCAGCTGGTATCATCACTAGTGCAGCTGGTACCATCACTAGTGCAGCTGGTACCATCACTAGTGCAGCTGGTATCATCACTAGTGCAGCTGGTACCATCACTAGTGCAGCTGGTACCATCACTAGTGCAGCTGGTACAATCACTAGTGCAGCTGGTACCATCACTAGTGCAGCTGGTACCATCACTAGTGCAGCTGGTACCATCACTAGTGCAGCTGGTACCATCACTAGTGCAGCTGGTACCATCACTAGTGCAGCTGGTACCATCACTAGTGCAGCTGGTACCATCACTATTGCAGCTGGTACCATCACTAGTGCAGCTGGTACCATCACTAGTGCAGCTGGTATCATCACTAGTGCAGCTGGTACCATCACTAGTGCAGCTGGTACCATCACTAGTGCAGCTGGTACCATCACTAGTGCAGCTGGTACCATCACTAGTGCAGCTGGTATCATCACTAGTGCAGCTGGTACCATCACTAGCGCAGCTGGTACCATCACTAGTGCAGCTGGTATCATCACTAGTGCAGCTGGTACCATCACAAGTGCAGCTGGTACCATCACTAGTGCAGCTGGTATCATCACTAGTGCAGCTGGTACCATCACTAGTGCAGCTGGTACCATCACTAGTGCAGCTGGTACCATCACTAGTGCAGCTGGTATCATCACTAGTGCAGCTGGTACCATCACTAGTGCAGCTGGTACCATCACTAGTGCAGCTGGTACCATCACTAGTGCAGCTGGTATCATCACTAGTGCAGCTGGTACCATCACTAGTGCAGCTGGTACCATCACTAGTGCAGCTGTATCATCACTAGTGCAGCTGGTACCATCACTAGTGCAGCTGGTGCCATCACTAGTGCAGCTGGTATCATCACTAGTGCAGCTGGTATCATCACTAGTGCAGCTGGTACCATCACTAGTGCAGCTGGTATCATCACTAGTGCAGCTGGTACCATCACTAGTGCAGCTGGTACCATCACTAGTGCAGCTGGTACCATCACTAGTGCAGCTGGTACCATCACTAGTGCAGCTGGTACCATCACTAGTGCAGCTGGTACCATCACTAGTGCAGCTGGTACCATCACTAGTGCAGCTGGTACCATCACTAGTGCAGCTGGTACCATCACTAGTGCAGCTGGTACCATCACTAGTGCAGCTGATACCATCACTAGTACCATCACTAGCGCAGCTGGTACCATCACTAGTGCAGCTGGTATCATCACTAGTGCAGCTGGTACCATCACTAGTGCAGCTGGTACCATCACTAGTGCAGCTGGTATCATCACTAGTGCAGCTGGTACCATCACTAGTGCAGCTGGTACCATCACTAGTGCAGCTGGTACCATCACTAGTGCAGCTGGTACCATCACTAGTGCAGCTGGTACCATCACTAGTGCAGCTGGTACCATCACTAGTGCAGCTGGTACCATCACTAGTGCAGCTGGTACCATCACTAGTGCAGCTGGTACCATCACTAGTGCAGCTGGTACCATCACTAGTGCAGCTGGTACCATCACTAGTGCAGCTGGTACCATCACTAGTGCAGCTGGTACCATCACTAGTGCAGCTGGTACCATCACTAGTGCAGCTGGTACCATCACTAGTGCAGCTGGTACCATCACTAGTGCAGCTGGTACCATCACTAGTGCAGCTGGTACCATCACTAGTGCAGCTGTACCATCACTAGTGCCGCTGGTACCATCACTAGTGCAGCTGGTCATCACTCGTGCCGCTGGTACCATCACTAGTGCAGCTGGTACCATCACTAGTGCAGCTGGTACCATCACTAGTGCAGCTGGTATCATCACTAGTGCAGCTGGTACCATCACTAGTGCCGCTGGTACCATCACTAGTGCAGCTGGTATCATCACTAGTGCAGCTGGTACCATCACTAGTGCAGCTGGTACCATCACTAGTGCAGCTGGTACCATCACTAGTGCCGCTGGTAATATCACTAGTGCAGCTGGTACCATCACTAGTGCCGCTGGTAATATCACTAGTGCAGCTGGTACCATCACTAGTGCAGCTGGTATCATCACTAGTGCAGCTGGTACCATCACTAGTGCAGCTGGTACCATCACTAGTGCAGCTGGTACCATCACTAGTGCAGCTGGTACCATCACTAGTGCAGCTGATACCATCACTAGTGCCGCTGGTACCATCACTAGTGCAGCTGGTACCATCACTAGTGCAGCTGGTACCATCACTAGTGCCGCTGGTACCATCACTAGTGCAGCTGGTACCATCACTAGTGCAGCTGGTACCATCACTAGTGCCGCTGGTACCATCACTAGTGCAGCTGGTACCATCACTAGTGCAGCTGGTACCATCACTAGTGCAGCTGGTACCATCACTAGTGCAGCTGGTACCATCACTAGTGCAGCTGGTACCATCACTAGTGCAGCTGGTACCATCACTAGTGCAGCTGGTACCATCACTAGTGCAGCTGGTATCATCACTAGTGCAGCTGGTACCATCACTAGTGCAGCTGGTACCATCACTAGTGCAGCTGGTACCATCACTAGTGCAGCTGGTACCATCACTAGTGCAGCTGGTACCATCACTAGTGCAGCTGGTACCATCACTAGTGCAGCTGGTACCATCACTAGTGCAGCTGGTACCATCACTAGTGCAGCTGGTACCATCACTAGTGCCGCTGGTACCATCACTAGTGCAGCTGGTCCTATCACTAGTGCAGCTGGTATCATCACTAGTGCAGGTGGTACCATCACTAGTGCAGCTGGTACCATCACTAGTGCAGCTGGTACCATCACTAGTGCCGCTGGTAATATCACTAGTGCAGCTGGTACCATCACTAGTGCCGCTGGTAATATCACTAGTGCAGCTGGTACCATCACTAGTGCAGCTGGTACCATCACTAGTGCAGCTGGTACCATCACTAGTGCAGCTGGTACCATCACTAGTGCAGCTGGTACCATCACTAGTGCTAGCTGGTACCATCACTAGTGCAGCTGGTACCATCACTAGTGCAGCTGGTACCATCACTAGTGCAGCTGGTACCATCACTAGTGCAGCTGGTACCATCACTAGTGCAGCTGGTACCATCACTAGTGCAGCTGGTACCATCACTAGTGCAGCTGGTACCATCACTAGTGCAGCTGGTACCATCACTAGTGCAGCTGGTACCATCACTAGTGCAGCTGGTATCATCACTAGTGCAGCTGGTACCATCACTAGTGCCGCTGGTACCATCACTAGTGCAGCTGGTACCATCACTAGTGCAGCTGGTACCATCACTAGTGCAGCTGGTACCATCACTAGTGCAGCTGGTACCATCACTAGTGCAGCTGGTACGCATCACTAGTGCAGCTGGTACCATCACTAGTGCAGCTGGTACCATCACTAGTGCAGCTGGTACCATCACTAGTGCAGCTGGTACCATCACTAGTGCAGCTGGTACCATCACTAGTGCAGCTGGTACCATCACTAGTGCAGCTGGTACCATCACTAGTGCAGCTGGTACCATCACTAGTGCAGCTGGTACCATCACTAGTGCAGCTGGTACCATCACTAGTGCCGCTGGTACCATCACTAGTGCAGCTGGTACCATCACTAGTGCCGCTGGTACCATCACTAGTGCAGCTGGTACCATCACTAGTGCAGCTGGTACCATCACTAGTGCAGCTGGTACCATCACTAGTGCCGCTGGTACCATCACTAGTGCAGCTGGTACCATCACTAGTGCAGCTGGTACCATCACTAGTGCCGCTGGTACCATCACTAGTGCAGCTGGTACCATCACTAGTGCAGCTGGTACCATCACTAGTGCCGCTGGTACCATCACTAGTGCAGCTGGTACCATCACTAGTGCAGCTGGTACCATCACTAGTGCAGCTGGTACCATCACTAGTGCAGCTGGTACCATCACTAGTGCAGCTGGTACCATCACTAGTGCAGCTGGTACCATCACTAGTGCAGCTGGTACCATCACTAGTGCAGCTGGTATCATCACTAGTGCAGCTGGTACCATCACTAGTGCAGCTGGTACCATCACTAGTGCAGCTGGTACCATCACTAGTGCAGCTGGTACCATCACTAGTGCAGCTGGTACCATCACTAGTGCAGCTGGTACCATCACTAGTGCAGCTGGTACCATCACTAGTGCAGCTGGTACCATCACTAGTGCAGCTGGTACCATCACTAGTGCCGCTGGTACCATCACTAGTGCAGCTGGTCCTATCACTAGTGCAGCTGGTATCATCACTAGTGCAGCTGGTACCATCACTAGTGCAGCTGGTACCATCACTAGTGCAGCTGGTACCATCACTAGTGCAGCTGGTCCTATCACTAGTGCAGCTGGTACCATCACTAGTGCAGCTGGTACCATCACTAGTGCAGCTGGTACCATCACTAGTGAAGCATAACAGTGCCAGTCTGACCACATCTTACAGACTGGAGTAATGATAGACACATATTGACTTTCTTCCAGTCACTGCTGTTTAAGCTCATCACTCTTTCTACTCTCTCTCTTTCACTCTCTTTTCTTGATTTTTTCCATCTCTTGATTTTTTTCTATATCTTGATTTTTTCCATCTCTTTTCTTGATTTTTTCCATCTTGATTTTTTTCATTTCTAATCTTGATCTTTTTTCCTTTTCTTGATTTTTCCATCTCTTGATTTTTTTCCATCTCTTTTCTTGATTTTTTCCATCTTGATTTTTTTCCATCTCTTTTCTTGATTTTTTCCATCTTGATTTTTTTCCATCTCTTTTCTTGATTTTTTCCATCTTGATTTTTTTCCATCTCTTTTCTTGATTTTTTCCATCTTGATTTTTTTCCATCTCTTTTCTTGATTTTTTCCATCTTTATTTTTTCTATCTCTTTTCTTGATTTTTCCATCTCTTGATTTTTTCCATCTCTTTTCTTGTTTTTTCTTCTCTTGATTTTTTTCCATCTCGTGATTTTTCTCTTTCCTTGATTTTTCCTTCTCTTGCTCTTCTCTTTTTTATTGTTATCTATCTTTCTGCCCTCTCTTTCCTCTCATATGTGTCCTCCCATCTTGTTTTAATATTTTCCCGTTGATTTGTTTTTATTTGCATTTTCCTTGATAGTTTTTTTTCCGACTTCTGCTTTCTTCTTTCTCCTTTGTCGTTCAGCCTTTTTCCCACTTTTTATAAATTTCTGCCTGTTTCTATATTCGTTTTTCATTATCTATTTCATTCATTTTCTTCTGATCCTTCTACCATCTCTGTTCCTTTCTTCTGTTTTTTCTTCTCTGCCTTTTATTTTGTTTCCCCTCTTCCTCCTTTACCTCTCTTTCGTCGCTATGTGTTTCTCTTTCCCCTTTTCTTCTCACTTCCATTTATGCTTTCTGCCACTTCCCTCATGTTTCTTCATTTCATTTTTCTTATATCTTGCCATTCTTCTTTGCCTCCCTCAATACGTGTTTTGTATCCTCCGTGTTCTCTCTCTCCTTCTAGCTGGGTCCTGGCTCCTTCCCACTCCTTCTACCTGGGCCTGGCTCCTTCCCACTCCCCTCTACCTGAGTCATGGTTCCTTCTTTCTCCCTCTATCTGGGTTCTGGCTCCTTTCCACTCCTTCCACCTGGGCCTGGCTCCTTCTCTCTCCCTCTACCTGGGTCCTGGCTCCTCTCTCCTTCTACCTGGATTCTGGCTCATTCCCACTCCCTCTAGCTGGGTCCTGGCTCCTTCCCTCTCCCTTTAGCTGGCCCCAGTCCTGGATCCTTCCTCTCCCCTATAATGCAATTCTTTCTCCCTCAGGGTAACAGTATGTGTCTCTCCCTTCTTCCTTCACTCTTCCTCTCTTTCTTTCCATTTCTTGCCTTCTTCTAGCTATACCCCTTTCATCCTCCCTCTTCCGTTCTTCCTTGCTCTTCCCTCTAACTCATTTCTCCCTTTCTCTTCCTTCTCACTTTTTTTTTATCTCAATCTCTTCTTTTGTCTTTCCTTTCCTCTTCTCTCTTTTCTGAATCACCTCATCCTCTCATCTTTTTTTTCTTTTACTGGTTCTACTGGAGTCTGGATGAGTTTAGATGAGCATTTTAAAAGCTACGAACTGGCATCATATCCTGGCTTATTTTACAAGCAAATTGCTGATATTATACCTTGGCTCATTTTAGAAACTAAGAGCTGGTAACGTATTTCGGTTCATCTAGGCTTAGAGTCGGTACTAAACCTTAACTCTTTTTAGAATCTTAGATTCTGAAATGAGTTGAGGTATAACATCAGCAATTAGCTTGTAAAATGAGCCAAGATATGATACCAGCTCGTAGCTTTTAAAGTTAGCTGAGGCTCAATATCAGTTCTGAGAACTAATATTGAACCTCAGTTCTTAGAACTGATACTGAACCTCAGTTAATTTATAAGCTAAGAGCTGGTCTCGTACTTCAGCTTAATGAGCATGCTAAGAGCCTGGGCTCACGCATCAGTACCGTACTGGCAAACATACGAAGGATGACTGAATGTTTCGTTCTCAGTAAGTTACAATTGCAATTATCTTGATATAGTTTATAGGATCAGTAGCCCGGCCTAAATACTGGAGTACTCATATATCCATCGAGTATTCAGTCGTCTTTACTCTCCAGTCCTGCTTCTTCAATGAATATGAAGAAGAGACCAAGACAGCAGCATAACTACGATGACTACAGACATCCTCACTCCGAGATATTCACGTGTGGGGACGCAGCTAGTAATGTGTACAATGTCTTAGCCAGTTGCAAGATGTGTGACAACAGTCTAAGATATGTTTAGAATGAAGACCACCACAACACCCATAATAATAATAATAATAATAATAATAATAATAATAATAATAATAATAATTATAATGATAATAATAATAATATTATTATTAATATTAATAATAATTTTAATTTCTACAAGTACACAGTGCAACTGATAAAGTCTTAACTGACATCATTAGCATACTCTATAGAAAGCATTTCGGGCAACTTAGGTTAATCTTGTTCCCCACACTGCGGCCCACAACAGTCGACTAATACACAGGTACTTGCTTATTGCTAAGTAAACAGGGGGTATCAGGTGTAAGGAAACATGCCCAGCATTTGACTTCCTTTCCGGGGGATCGATTCCAGTGCAGGGATGACTGTGATCAAACTGACGTAGGGGAAACAGCAGTAATGAACATAAATTCGCCTGCAGCAGAGACGATATAAATAAAAAGTTTGTGATTCTCATTAGTTTCACTTGGTCGTCCGAAGGAGTTCTGGGGAGGCCAGACTCGTAAGCAGAGAAGAAAGTCTGCAGAAACGGCATAGCTCTCGGTCATCACTGATCACCGTTCCATATATTTAAGTGGAGAACATTACGCTTAAGTGAACATTACTAGACCAGCTTGCGCTAACCCGACAAGGTTACAGGATCGAGGGACCTGACCTACACACCAGCCACCTGACGCCTTCTGCACCGGATAACTCTTTCGCTTAAATAGACTAATTATCATAATGCCTTAAAATGGATTGACAATGTGTATACTAGAGAAAAGGAAATGTTTCTTGATCACTTTAAACAGAGGGGTATGTATGTATGTATGATGTATGAATGTATGTATGTATGATGTATGAATGTATGTATGTATGGGTGCATGTGTGCATGTAGATATTTGTAGTCACATGTTAGGCCGTGCTGTTCACTTGAAAAGTTGATGTGATCTTTTCAGGTGAAAATTTGTGAAAATATTCACCAAATGATAATGAGTCAAGGGATGAATGTTGATGTGAAATCCATGTGTGTGAAGGACAGTGGCTGGTGGCTGCCAGTCTTGCAGTATAATAGTTGTCTTGTGGCTGTCCCCACACGCACACAGACACACACACACACACACACACACACACACACACACACACACACACACACACACACACACACACACACACACACACACACACACACACACACACACACACACACACACACACACACACACACTCTTCCCAGCACACCAACAACTGATCAATCACTCCACAATATTAACTGACATAGAGGTGAGTCTTTTTCCAAAAAGTTTCGTTCTTTGCAAAATAGTTCAAGCATTTCTCTTTTATTTTCAGCCAATTTTTTTTTCTTTTTTTTTTACCTTCAAGTAAACTTGAAGTTTCCTAAATGTATACTTTTCTTAAAGCTAAAATAATTAGCATAAGGAATTCCACATCCTCCCTTTCTCTCTCCATCTTCCCTCTCAGTTCCTCCATTCCTCCAGGTCTCCTGATACATAGATACTGTTACAGACAACAAAATATGAATACTGACCGATATATAAATGCTCATACAGGTGGACGAACGCGTGTGCGTAAACACACATACACACAGGATTTTGAGGTAAGCATCACGCCGAGCACATCGCCTGAGGCGCACAGTAACCAAATAACTGCTGCAGCATCCGGGTGCCTGGCAAACCTGAGAGTAGTGTTTCGTCATATAACCAATTAGTCATTAACGACACTATACACTGTGTACGTCAGGCCCATATTGGAGTATGCAGCACAGGGATGTTAGGAAATATTCATTCAGCCATTGAGTTGTCTGGAAGTAAAACAATCTGGAGAGTGATGTAATGGAGGCAGGATCCATACATAGCTTTAAGAAGAGGTACGATAAAGCTCATGGAGCAGGGAGAGAGTAGAGGCCAAGAGCTATGAATCGACCCCTGCAACTACAATTAGTTGAGTACACACACACACACACACACACACACACACACACACACACATATATATATATATATATATATATATATATATATATATATATATATATATATATATATATATATATATATATATATATATATATATATATATATAAAGAGGAGGACGTTGAAGAGGTACTCTCTTTGTTAACATTGTGACACAATATCGCTCTTGTATTTTTCACGTCGTCTTGGCGATGACAAAAGCCTCCATTACCTCGTTCCCGATGCTCCTTGTCTGTGTACGTGAGGGGATAGTCTCCGTACCTGAGCGATATACTCGCACGTGAGGGATGTACGCCCTGCGTGAGGTATTTACTACGGTCAGCAAAATACTGTATATATTAACAGGAATGCCTTCACTTCGAGAACCTGAAGTGGCCGACATACACTGTTCTTACTAATCTTTACAACTTTATCATGAAGCCTTTCAGATGAATTACAATTAGGTTTAAGGAGTGTATGATGGCGTGTAGGATTGTATGAGTATATGAAGGAGTGTATGAAGGAAGAAGTGAGGGGTGAGAGGGAGGATGAGATAAGGGTTCAGTGTAGAGGTGTGTGGGTTGGGGGTGATGGATATAGTAAGGGAGGGGTTAAGGGAGGGGGTGATTGAAGAGTTGAGGGAAGGGGGTGAGGAAAGGGTGAGGGAGGGGGGAGATGCTCTCGAGGGTAGGACTGGGAACCATTGAAGAGGATGGACCACCTGAACACCTGTCTGGCCGGGGTGGGGGAGGGGGAGGGGGAGGGAAGGAAGTGATGGGGAAAGGGATAATGGGGGAGGGGTTGACAGATGGAATGGAAGAGATGAGAAAGGGCGTGGAAATGAGGAGAAGGGTGATGAGAGGATGGATGCTGGGCTGAGAGGGAGAGAGAGAGAGAGAGAGGGGGGAGGGGGATAGAAATGGGTGGTGGGGGAGAAATAATGGGATAGTGAGCTTTGTCTTGGATGAGGAGAAATATCCCTGTGTGGCTCCCCTCCCATCACTCCCTCCCCCTCACTCCCTTCCTCCTCACTTCCTTATCTCACTCACTCCCCTCACTCCCTTCCCCTCACTCTTTTATCTAAGTCCCTCCCCTCTTCCCTTTTATCTTCTTCCTCTCTTACAATAATCATCTTTTTCCTCGTTTCCTCATTTCATTCTCCCTCTCCCCTCATCATATTCCCCTTCATCATCGCCTTCCTTATCTTCCCCCTCACCATTTCCCCCTAATCTTCTTCCACTCTTATCTTCCTTCCTTCCTCTCGTCTTCTCATCTTTCCCTTGCCTTCTCCTCTCTCTCTCTCTCTCTCTCTCTCTCTCTCTCTCTCTCTCTCTCTCTCTCTCTCTCTCTCTCTCTCTCTCTCTCTCTCTCTCTCTCTCTCTCTCTCTCTCTCTCTCTCTCTCTCTCACTCTCTCTCAACTCCCTTCTTTTCTGCATTCTTTTTAATTCTTTCCCATCATCCTCCTTTTTTCCTTTTAGTTTCGCTTCTTCTGTTCTTTCCCCTCATCTTCCCACTTTCCCCTTCTAATCTCACCTTCTACCTTCACCCTCCCATCATCCTCTTCTCTCTTCAGCTTCTCATCTCCCTTCACCCTCATCTACCTCGTGTAAGGATACCTTCGTTCTTTTGTAACCAACTAATTCATTGTCGTGAATGTGAGGGAGATGCCTCTCATCACCAGCCACCTCGTAAGATGAGAGAGAGAGAGAGAGAGAGAGAGAGAGAGAGAGAGAGAGAGAGAGAGAAAGAGAGGTAACTACTGTGACTAATGTGTTGTTGTGACTACAGGTTCTTCATTTAGTGAGATGCGAAACATTGCGCTCGGAATCGTGGATGCCCGGACGACAGTTACTGCTCCACAAGACGGGCAGCCACCAGCAACACACAGGTTTTAGATAGTGTTTTTCGAGTCAGTTTCAAAATAGAAGTGATAGACTGAAGCCTCTGCCTCGTGGGTGGCTGCGGCCTCCCTCTACTCTCTCTTTTTTGTATTGTATTTGATGTTAAATAGATTATTCATTGATAATACATCAGCTCGGGTACCTGGCCGTGAAATGAATTAAAAGATTTACACACACACAGACACACAGACACACAGACACACAGACACACAGACACACACACACACACACACACACACACACACACACACACACAACACACACACACACACACACACACACACACACACACACACACACACACACACACACACACACACACACACACACACACACACACACACACACACACACAGAGGATGTTCCAGAGATAGGACACAAGGGGTCACAATTGGAAGTTGAAGACTTAAATGAGTCAAAAGGATGTTAGGAAGTATTTCCTCAGTCACAGAGTTATCAGGAAGTGGAAAGGTCTGGAAAGTGAGGTAGTGGAGGCAGGAACCATACATAGCTTTAAGACGAGGTATGATAAACCTAGTGGAGCAGGGAGAGAGAGGACCTAGTAACGATCAGTGAAGAGTCGGGGCCAGGAGCTGAGTCTCGATCCCCTGCAACCACAAGTAGGTGAGTACACACACACACACACACAAACACATTCACAAACAAGAAAAACACAAACACGCATGCACACATGAGCACAGAAACACACACACTGGCCAAGAAATACGTATACAAATATAGACACACACACACACGAAATACACATGCAAAATCAAACACACACACACACACACACACACACACACACACACACACACACACACACACACACACAGAGCTAGGACTCGACCCCTGCAACCACAAATAGGTGAGTACAAATAGGTGAGTACACACACACACACACACACACACACACACACATACTCACACACACACACACACACACACACACACACACACACACACAGCAACGAGGCAGCAACGAGTCATGGTACGTGAAGAGGTATCACAGTGGGCGCCTGTTACGAGCGGGGTCCCACAGGGGTCAGTTCTAGGACCAGTGCTATTTTTGATATATGTGAACGACATGATGGAAGGAATAGACTCTGAAGTGTCCCTGTTCGCAGATGACGTGAAGTTGATGAGAAGAATTAAATCGGACGAGGATGAGGCAGGACTGCGAAGAGACCTGGACAGGCTGGACATGTGGTCCAGCAACTGGCTTCTCGAATTCAATCCAGCCAAATGCAAAGTCATGAAGATTGGGGAGGGGCAAAGAAGACCGCAGACAGAGTATAGGCTAGGTGGATAAAGACTACAGACCTCACTCAGGGAGAAAGACCTTGGCGTGACCATAACACCGAGCACATCACCGGAGGCACACATCAACCAAATAACCGCTGCAGCACACCGGCGCCTGGCAAATCTGAGAATAGCGTTCCGATACCTTAATAAGGAATCGTTCAAGACACTGTACACTGTGTATGTTAGGCCCATACTGGAGTATGCAGCACCAGTCTGGAACCCACACCTGGTCAAGCACGTCAAGAAGTTAGAGAAAGTACAAAGGTTTGCAACAAGGCTAGTCCCAGAGCTCAAGGGAATATCGTACGAGGAAAGGTTAAGGGAAATCGGACTGACGACACTGGAGGACAGAAGGGTTAGGGGAGACATGATAACGACATACAAGATACTGCGGGGAATAGACAAGGTGGACAGAGATAGGATGTTCCAGAGAGGGGACACAGGGACAAGGGGTCACAACTGGAAGCTGAAGACTCAGACGAGTCACAGGGACGTTAGGAAGTATTTCTTCAGTCATAGAGTTGTCAGCAAGTGGAATAGCCTAGCAAGTGAAGTAGTGGAGGCAGGAACCATACATAGTTTTAAGAAGAGGTATGACAAAGCTCAGGAAGCAGAGAGAGAGAGGATCCAGTAGCGATCAGTGAAGAGGCGGGGCCAGGAGCTGAGTCTCGACCCCTGCATCCACAATTAGGTGAGTACACACACACACACACACACACACACACACACACACACACACACTCAGATAAAATCAGAGAGCAAGGGAGACAGCCAAAGACAGAAGCAAACAGAAATACACAAGGACAGAGGAGAGAGACAAACGCGTGGAGAGTAAAGGGATTGGACCAGGCACCAGACACAAGCTAACAAGATTGGCAGGGATTGGGTTGGGATTAGGTGAATTTACCCCTACTCACCCTCCCTTCCCTCCCCCCATTCCCCCCACCACCCCACCATGTGCCCCTTCCTCATGTCTGCACCAAGTTAGACAATTAAATTAACCAGAATTTAAAAACAAAACAGTAGAAAATACAGGAACACGACGTAGAAAGAAGTGTCAATGTAGGACAATGAGAGAGAGAGAGAGAGAGAGAGAGAGAGAGAGAGAGAGAGAGAGAGAGAGAGAGAGAGAGAGAGAGAGAGAGAGAGAGAGAGAGAGAGAGAGAGAGAGAGAGAGAGAGAGGGAGAGAGAGAGAGAGAGAGGGAGAGAGAGAGAGATTCTGACAAGGAACAATAAAAAGAAGTGGAATGAATGCAGGAAAGTGGCAGGAAAAATAGGGGAAAGAGGGAAGAGGACGAGAGTGGAAGTGTATGGTGCCATTAAGAGAGAAACGAAATGGAGTGAAAAGATGAAATCTCTCTGTTTATGGGAACGAAAAGAACTATAGTTATGTCTATATATATATGTATATATATATATATATATATATATATATATATATATATATATATATATATATATATATATATATATATATATATATATATATATATATATATATATATATATATATATTACTGTAACCACGAACGAGTGGTATTGATCAATAACAACACTGCGTTCTCGCTTACCATGAGGCAGGCCAGTACAACATGGGCCGAGTGGACTAGAGTGCTGCCTGGGAATCTTGACCATCCTCAGTAGAAGTTTCGAATCCTGCTGACTGCGATCTTTCTTTTAAGCAGGGGTATGATAAAGCTCAGGGTTCAGTAGCGACCAGTGAAGAGGCGGGGCCAGGAGCTAGGACTCGACCCCTGCAACCTCAACTAGGTGAGTACATTCAAAACTCAAATTCTGAAGCCATATTTTTACAATTTTTAAGTATTCAGGGGAAACACTGAGTCAAGCTTGCTGCTCAGACCTGTCGACAGAGCAGTCTAACTTAGGGTCTCTACCTAATACTTATATAATTTATTTAAACAAGTTTAAACACGTCCGGGAAAGTTATGACGCGTTTAGACGTGTTCAAGTATTCTGTGAGGTTGCTGGACGAGTTTGAAACATTGTATGAGATCTTTAAGTAATTTGAGATGTGACTCTTATGAGTTATATGTTCTCACTCGGTTCAGTCCCTTAGAGAACATAAGTAGGTGACTCGTAGGCTCAATATTAGAGGGTTTAGTTCAAATTGAAAAGGACCTACGTTCAATTTCCAGGTGGGGGCGAAACATATGCTAAAGTCTCCATAATGACCTGAAGGAGTCAACAAAAAGCAAGGTACTATGTAAACATTGTGGTGATACTGCCAATTTATTGAAAACATTTTTTAAAGGAAAATATTCAAGGAGAGACGTTTCCTTTAAAAATGTCCTAAATTGTACACAAATGTAACCTGTTGTCCACGAGAACAGGCAACATTTCTTGGATTTATTAAAGTTATCGTTGGCTAGGAGCCCTTTTTGGCGCTAACAGTTCGATCTGGGCCTTCCTTTCTTTTTCATCTTTCTTCTGTTGTGGTTGACTGACGAGTATGATCATTACTGGTACAAGCACCACATATCACGAGAAGCGTCTTGTGGAGCTGAAAAACATTACACAATGTCAGAAAATTAGATTTTTCAATAGTGTCTAATTCATAGGCTCGCGACTGAATCGAAGCTTAGCCTTGTCAAAGTTTGACTTAGATAGGGCAGTGCTGCAGGGCACTGCCCTATTTAAGTCAACCTTAGACAGTTGTTACTCTTGTAAATCACGCAAAGTTACCGCGTAATAACCCAAGGATAGCAAATCTGGGATAACAAGCCAGAACTAGCTGATATGCTGCAGTATTCCAGATAGTGTTGTAGTAAGCCAGGCATGATCGCTGTGCTGTAAACCGAAACCATCATCTCGATATGCTGCGCGAGATATAAAAAAGAGTGTTCAAATTCGACACCTGCTGCCTCAGTCAACCTTTGTAGCAGGTGGATGATGTGACACCTGCTGCCTCAATCAATCTTTGTAGAAGGTGTTGACGGGACATCTGCTGTTTCAGTCAGCTTTTGCAGCAGGTGGACGAACAAATGATTGTTTCTGGCGCACATGGCAGCCTCATCAATATTCAGCAGCAGCTGCAGGGAGCTACAGCGGCTTAGTCTCCATTAAGGCATTACAACTTGGGCAAGGGCGCTGATGAATCACATTAACGCATTACAAAATAGGGGCAAGTGCGTAGCAAATCTCATTAACGCCACTGTTTTCACGCCAGCAGTGTCATGTTTTTTGAAAGCTTATTGCGAGGTTTTTTGTTTTAGACGGCGAAACGCATACAGTTTTGAACGTTTCCCAGTGTTGGGCAGCTACTGGAATGCCAGATGTGGCAATATTCTAATCTGCATTTTTATACATGGAAAAAAGATGGAGGAATTCGCATCGAGGTCATTGCTCTTGTGTTTGGGTTAGGCTAACGTTCTGAGACATGACATTTTCCAAGTTACAGTAAAACGTTTGAAGCTTCCCTAGCTGATAAAAGCAAAATGGAATTCCCAACGATATCCTCATTGCCCTACTGAAGTCTCCCAGCTCAGGCTAATTTCAAATCTTGTATGAGCCCCGTCAGACGTGATGAAAAATGGCAGAGTAAACATTGCTAGCTTTTTTTTCTCACTGTGCTGTGCAATTATCATATGAAATAGGGTAGCAGCACACTGCTGATGTATACAACTTTGCTAATTACGATAAAAAGCACACCGAGGCTGACTGCTAGTAGAACAATCTACGTCTGCTCAGACTTAGGATTATCGAGTATTATCTAGATTTATGCAACCGAAATTAACCTTAACTGACCTAACTTACAACAGCCTCCTAGTCAGTTTACTAGGAGGCTCAGAAGATGACTTCGGGAATCACAAGAAACGAAACGAAATGAAGATTGGATTGCATTTTCGATCCCATGTTGGGTCTCCTACGGGATAGTGAGCGCTTATTTGAGCTGACCTGGAACTTACCTATGTTTTTAAATATTTTCTACTAGTGTAGTCCTTTGTGGTGTGTGTTTGTGATCTCATTAATGCAGTAATGTTACCAGGGGTCATCGCCCCCACGGCCCGGTCTAACGCTAGGCCTAAATAGGAAAGGAAATATTAAAGAAATAGAATAACACTATTTGAAAGACACTGAAAATATTGAAACTCCTGCCTCTGTGATTTAGAAACTGTTGCCTTTATGATTTTGATTTATTTGATACATATCAGAGAATTATTATTTCAATTACAAAGCTTCTTTGAGGAATTTATATATATATATATATATATATATATATATATATATATATATATATATATATATATATGTATATATATATATATATATATATATATATATATATATATATATATATATATATATATATATATATATATATATGTATATATATATATATATATATATATATATATATATATATATATATATATATATATATATATATATATATATATATATATATATATATATATATATATATATATATATATATATATATATATATATATATATATATATATATAAATTGAGGGAAAGAGAGAGAGAGAGAGAGAGAGAGAGAGAGAGAGAGAGAGAGAGAGAGACTAGCCGGAAGACAGAGAAACAGAGGCACAGGCAAATGGTAGAGAAAAAAAATCAGAAATAAAATAAACTTCAGAGAGGCCAATCAAGTCAAGCTGAATGATTTAGGATGAGGATTAGGCAGAGAGCAGGTGGGGTGGAGGCTGGTGCGGGCGTGAGCGTGGCTGGGCGTGGCTGGGGCAAAGGCTGTTGAGGGCGTGGCAAGGGGTGGGCGTGGCCGAGGTGGGAGATGTTTGGATGGGCGTGGCTGGGGTGGGAGTGACTGAGGTGGGTGTGGCTGGAGGGGAGTTACCTGGCTGGAGGGAGGCGTGGCTGGAAAGGGCGTGGCTGGGAAGGGCGTGGCTGGTGCAGGCAGAGTCTGCTCGCTCCAGCTACCCCTCACCTGGGCAGGTAAAGCTAGCTCTCTCTCTCTCTCTCTCTCTGTATCTCTCTCTCTCCATCCTGGGACAACACAGTGCAGAGTGCAAGAATAGACTGTATAGAGCGTTTAGGTCGATAGATAAATAGAAAGATGGGTAGAAGGATGAATGGAGGAGTGGGTAGATGAGTTTTGAATGTGTAAGTGGATAGTGTATAGATAAGTGGGTGGATGGATTGCTGTGGAGGCGGATAGGTGGAGGGGTAAATGGGTGTATGTGTAGATGGATGGATTGGTGGATGAATGGATGGGTTAGTAGATGAATGGATGGGTTAGTAGATGAATTAATGGTTGCTTGATTAGGATAATGAATGGGTGGATGGGTGGATAGAATGAAGAATAGATGAATGGGTAAATGCATGGAGAAGGAATCGTCAATAGATGGATGGGGACATGGATGGATGAATAGATGGGTGGAAGCATGGATGGATGTATGCATTTACTACTCCTATTACTACTACTTCTTCCACCACCACCACTACTATTACTACCATTACTACTACAACAACAACTACTACTACTACTACTACTACTACAAATACTACCCCAATCCTTAATACCACCATAACTACTTCCACCAACCTCCCACCTGCACATCTACCACGACCTCCATAAACATCATCACATCCTCCACAATCACTATCACCACAACTACCACCAACAACCACCATCTGCATCGCAGTTTGTTCTTGGGGGGGGCCCATTTAGATTGAGTTATGGGACAATTTATACAGACAGTTGGTGCTGGCTGTATAGCAACCCACAGGTGTTGGTAGGCAGGTATCTTGTGCTCTCTCTCTCTCTCTCTCTCTCTCTCTCTCTCTCTCTCTCTCTCTCTCTCTCTCTCTCTCTCTCTCTCTCTCTCTCTCTCTCACCCTTTCTCCCTCTTCCAGATCTACATTCAACTTTCCATTCCTACTTTCCCCCTCCTCAGCTTCATTCATTAATCTTTCCATTCTTTCTCTGTCTCTCTCTTCTCTGCTTCCTCCTTATGTCTTTCCTTTCCTCTTCCTCTTCCTCTCAGCCTATTCCTACCCTCCCTATTTACCTTATCCTTTCTTTCTCTCTTTCTCTCTCTCTCCACCCACCACACTCCCTCACAAGACTCTTTGCCTCCTCCCCTTCTCGCCCCACCCTCGTTCTCTCCCTCTGTCTCCCTCCCTCCCCCCTCTCTCCCTCCCAACCCTCCCTCTCTTCCTCCATCCCCACCCATCCTCCCTCACACCGTAGTCATTACTTTCCCAGTAGTATATTTGTTCTGCAGTGTTACTGCGGCCGCCTTATGATCTCTACTTGTTTGTTACCTGTGGGCTCGAGTCTCCGTTTTTGTGTGTGTGTGTGTGTATGTGTGTGTGTGTGTGTGTGTGTGTGTGATTTATTACCACTATTATTATTGTTATTATTGTTGTTGTTGTTATTATTATTATTATTATTATTATTATTATTATTATTATTATTATTATTATTATCATCATCATCATAGGGAAGCTGTACATTCATGGGATTTATACAGTGCTTGGGGAGGGTACCCACAGTTTCTTGAATCAAGAGCCCTTCATCAACATCTAGGCACCTCTCCCTTCAAGAACAGAGGCAAAACAGATCTGTTAAATGCGTGTGTTCTACCCTTCATGTGTCAGGTGAGTGACCACTGTCACATCTGCCCCGAGGCTTCTCTGGCCCCGCTGACTCTTAAGCTCATTGAATCTGTTCCCTTAGTTTGTGTTTCAGCTTGGACACCAGCCTGGTGGAAGTGCTTGCAGTCTTCACATGCTTCGTGCTGCACTGACTAGTGGCAGCGCCACGCTTTTGTCACAGGTTCCAGGTGTGATCTTATACGAGGACCCTCATGGAAATAAGTCACTTTGTCAGACTTTTTTGAGGGTTTTCCTAGGTAATTTACACTATGTATGATGATTGTAATTATGTGTACCTGTGCATAAATGAACTTACTTATGCTTAGTGAACAATGTTCTCAGGTTTTTCTTTCTCAAGCTGCTGAAGGAAGAAAGGACATCTTTTTGAAGATTTTCTTTTCCTTTAAAACATATTCATCTTATCTTTCTTTCTCTAAAAAATGGAGCATAATTCGATGAATATTTTGGTGTTTAAAGTTTGTTTCTACGATTTTTTTTAAGTCGATTTATCAGAATTGACGAATTTCTCCGGAATTCAGGTTTACGTCTAAGAAAGTGGTATATTTTCTCTGTTTTGGTGTTTTTATATAGTTATGTTATTACTAATAATTTTTAATGTTTAAAAATCATTATAATGAGTAAAAAAAATGGGTGTTTAGAGGTATTATAGCCACTTGAAGACAGAAAACACGTATCATTATTCGTGATTATCTGAGAGGTAAGTTATTGGGCTGTCTCTATGTCTAGCTTCGTTATTTATTGAAGATTCATACAAATTCTTTCTGATTTTAAACTAGAAAACATTGTTCTTGAATGTCATTTTCTCATTTTCATCAAATTCACTCTCAAAATATTTTTTTTCTCTGTCGAAAACTTCGAAATTAATTTTTTCTCAACATTCAAAATTTAAAAGAAAAAAGAAAATACAAGTTGATGCATTTTCATACTTTTGGGACTGTGACAAAATCAAGTTATCCATTTTTAATTGTGTGAACTCATCTGCAACACTTTTCCTGTGCCCAGTTTTCTTGTACTCAATACGAGAATATTGTCATATCAGAAAAAAGATTTATATTTTATTTTCAAGGCTGTCACCATGAAACCTCTGCAACTTCACATTTCCCTAGAGATACACATTCAGTAAAAACATACACAAGAAATCGGACAGTAGATAAAAGAGGAAAGGAAGGAGTAGGTCCCTCCCATTCTTCCCTGAAGGTAGTGCTTGCATTAGCTAATTTCGCTTGTCACTCACTGGCTAGTGTGTTGTAGACGCCTCTGTCTGATATTTAACCTCGGTTTTTTTTTCTCTCTCTCTTTCTCTCTCTCTCTCTCTCTCTCTCTCTCTCTCTCTCTCTCTCTCTCTCTCTCTCTCTCTCTCTCTCTCTCTCTCTCTCTCTCTCTCTCTCTCTCTCTCTCTCTCTCTCTCTCTCTCTCTCTCTTTTCTGACATTAGGCTCCATGACCACACACCACTACCACACTACACCGCCACACACGCACACACACCACCACATAACAAACACCACCACCACCACACAATGCACGCCATCACCACAGACCACCACCACCAACATTATATTCTTTTTTTACACTTGAAATAATTATGCAGTGTCAAAGTAAGCAAGGACGTGTAATATCATTAATTCATAAATATTTAATGAACTTCCATAGGACTTAAATTTGTATGTGCTTATTTAATAAGTTTTAATTAATATTTTATTAATTTGATTTTATTTGCATTTAGAATTGGTGTTTTTTTATTCATATCCCCAGTTAATGTCCAGGCCATGAGAACCGGAGTGCAAAGATGGTCCACTCAAAGAAGATAATATACTCTAATAAGGCAAATTTTCCAACCTTCTCTGAGCAGAAGGACTGCGAGAAAATAGTGAAGCTTTGGGAGGATACAGGAAGATGAGAGAGATTCCAAAAATCTCAAAAGTGCAAAAGGGTTTAGCAGAAAAAATTAAGAAAGATGGATAAAACTTTCTTAGTTTGGCCTTCAGATGTGAAGAAGTGATAAGCTGGGAAAGATAACCGAGAAAATCACCTCTTTGCAGTGTGTTGTTGTCCTCAGTTACGATTACTAATCGAGCACAGCCTCACCGAGTCACCATCTGCAAAAGACCCGGGCAGGGACAAGACCGGTGAACCTACTGCCGTACAGAGCACAGTCTTCCAAGGCCCGAGATCTTGTTAAATTTGTCACAATGGTTTATAGTGTAAGGTAGTTCAAAAGCCCAAAGGTCGTGGACGCTCCTAGAATGATTTAATGTATCGTGCCATCAGTCTTTCTGCGTCCGGAGTGCCATCACAGCACTAAGGAGATACCCTCGGTACATAACTGGCGAAATTGTGCCTCATGCACGCCTCACAGAAATCGTACTTGAGGGAGAAGAAACGAGAAATTAGCCGACGTACCATCACATCAGCTAGAGAAGCCACAGTACCAACAAAACTATCTATTACAAGTTACGAATGCAAAAAATTTTTTTGTGGAAATCAATAATTGGCGACCTCTTTAGCCTGGACTCTTGGCCCCATTCCACAACTTGAAACTGGATCATTACTTTCTAGCTGAAGAAAACTGTAACGAGAAACTCAGGTTGAACATCTGTGAAGGATAATTCCTCCATGAATATTATAAATGATGTGACTGAAAGGGAAGCAAATACGGATGCAAACTTCCCGAGAGCAGTCCGTACTGAAAAACATTATCAGAGCGTCTTTCAAGAGATAACCGAGTTCCTAAAATCCTTAAAGATGTGCATAGGAACTGAAATATTGTTACAAAAATTAATTGATTTTGCAGTGGTTTCTTTTATTTATTTTTTTTTTTCAGATTTTTGCAAAATTTCGAAGTCTCGGCAGTTCCCTTGTATCTGCTTAAATTTTATTGAAATTTACGCTGGAGTTATAACCCTCTAGAAGAGTTACAAAATATCGCATGAGACAAAATGACTGTCGAAACTTTTTAAAGAAAATAGGGAAAATGGCGCACCATAACACCACACACCAAAACATGCCACCACACCACGTCACCGCACACCACCACTATGTACACGCTGCAACACACCAGCACAACACACCACTACACGTCACCACCACCATCACACACTACCACCACCACCACCCACTACCACACAACACACCACTACCACCACCACCACCACACAACACACCACTACCACCATCACCACCACCACCACAAGTCTCAGCAAGAAGGAATATAAGAAGCAGAGAAAACCTTCAGAAAGATTCCAACTCCCCAGGAAGCAAGAGATCCGATCACAAGAGAGAAGGGAATTCAGTAGTTTTCGGAAGGTTTGTTTGGCCTCGGAGTCTAATGGCTTACAAATAAATCTTCATCTCTCTCTCTCTCTCTCTCTCTCTCTCTCTCTCTCTCTCTCTCTCTCTCTCTCTCTCTCTGTCTCCCTCACACACACACATACACACACACGCACCATACATACGCACATGGGTGCACGTCCACCCACATTATCAATCTGAACGCTAATTAATCATCTGTGTAGAATAATTATTGGGAGTTACTCATCTGGCTAAACTGACACATGGTAAACAACACCTGTATGACACTACTTGTACAACAACACCTGTGTTGCAATACTTGTACACAACGCCTGTGTGGCAATACTTGTACAACACCTGTGTGGCAATACTTGTACAACAACACCTGTGTGGCAATACTTGTACACAACGCCTGTGTGGCAATACTTGTACAACACCTGTGTGGCAATACTTGTACAACAACACCTGTGTGGCAATACTTGTACAACACTTGTAACTTGATAATGGTCCAGTGAGGAGCACAACGTTCTCTGATGTTTCGTCTCTGAAGTGTGGGATAGCATTGTTATTTTCCAAATTCCAAATTATTATTATTATTATTTACTTATTTATTTTTGTAACACTCCGGCCATCTCCCACGCCATAAATGCCATTTTCCTTTACTCAGTTTAATCCAAGACGCTCTTACAAGCCTGCTGTGTGTTCAAGCCCCTAGCACTCAAAACCTGGTCTACGCCCTCCTCTAACCTTTTCTGTGAAGACCCCTAACCTTCCTTGCATCTATCCTAGATTTATATACCCTCCTATTTATACTGTTTTCCTCTATCCTCTCTAAACGACTAAACAATCTCGATATTCTGATCTCTCTGTATTATACTTTTCCAGTCAACGAATTCTTTGCATAATATTCGCACCACATTTCCTTTAAACATGACAGCTGCACAGCCCCAGCCTCTCCCTCCTTGTTTCAATGTTTACAGCCCGTTCCTCACTCCCATATAATAGTTTTGGTACGTCTATACCTTGGTACATTCTCCTTTTTGCTTGATAGTTGAGGGTCTTTGTCTCCACAGTTGCCTCAACACACCATCCACCTGTTTCCCCCCTAGTCACATTCTATGGCTCACCTCATCTTTCATAGACGCCCCTACTCTGATAAGTCCACTCTCAAATATCTGAACGCTTTTCCATACTCCATACTCTCATCACCTTTGTCTTTCCTATGTTCGCTTTTAATATCCCTCTTGTACATTCCCTCCCACATTCCTCCATCAACCTTAGCAACTTCCCTTCGGAATCTCCTAAAACAACCAAATCATTAGCAAAGAGCAAATGTGAAAACTCTCACTTTGTATCAAATTCTTTAGATTTTAATCCCACACTTCTCTCTAAAACCCCAACGCTCACTTCCTTTACCACCTCCGTCTATAAATATGTTTTCAACAATGGTGACATCATACTTCCCTATGTAACACCTACTTTTACTGAAAAACAATTCCCTCCCTTCTCTCCTACATACCTCAACCCGATTCTCACTATCTCTATAAAAACTCTATACTACTTTCAGTATCCTACTACCTACTTTATCCTTGTGCAACATCTTCCACATAGCTCCTTTATCTATCCTCTCATATGTCTTTTCTAAATTCACAAATACGACAAAACGTTATTCACATTTATCTAAATACTGTTTACTCGCATACTTCAATGTAAAGATTTGTTCTCCTAAATCCTCCTTGCTCCTCTACAATCCTACTTTCTGTCTTACCCATAATTCTTTCGGTAATAACTGAACCATACACTTTACTTGGTACAAACAGGCTTATTCCCCAATAATTCTTACACTTTTTTTTGCCCCCATTTCCCTTATACAAAGGAACTTTGAATTCCCTAGGTACCTTCCATTCTTTCATGGGGGCAATTGTGTCTCAGAGATATAAGAACCCAATTACCAATGATAAACCAGAGTCATACCATAGTCTTTCAGAAGACCGTATAAGAAGAGACAGTTAGGATAGAAACTTTCAACTGGGACGGTGGAAAACAGAGGATCGGTGACATACGAGCAGGAGAATTCTATATTGTTTCAGAATCTTAAACATCACCAACACAAGATAAAGTAGGACAAAACTGAAATATTACACACAGTAGAACGCGTCATCAAGAGAAAAACAATAAAATCTGGCCTGGTGTATACCTGGAGAGGGTTTCAGGGGTAAACGCCCCCGCGGCCCGGTCTGTGACCAGACCCTATGTGAAATAAAGCCTCCATTTCAACACCTCGGCAGGGAAACATGATTTCTGGTGTGATTTAAAATTAGCGATGAACAAATACATTTCACAGACCTTGACACACACACAAGGAACCCCTGGGTTGCAACAATCACATCTCGAACTACCAGAAGCACTGCGCCATGCCTACTGGCCCAGGCTAGGCAAGTAGTTTCCATTCCTAGCATCCACGTATTCCAATATTCAAATCAGCTCTATATTCGACTGCAGAAGTCTGCTGAGCAGGTTAAATGAATCCATAATAAAGATACTTAGCTGTTACTCATGTGTCTTCATCTACTTGTTTGTATATATAAATAAGTAAATAGATAAATATATATATATACATATATATATATATATATATATATATATATATATATATATATATATATATATATATATATATATATATATATATATATATATGTCGTGCCGAATATGTAAAACTGGTCAATTAGAAAGAACTCATTTAAAATTAAGTCCTTTCTAAAATTTTCTCTTATACGTTTAAAGATATATTTTTTTCATTAATGTTGATGTAAAAAATTTTCATTTTGCACCAAAAGAATCTTAGAAAACTTACCTAACCTTATTATAACAAGATCAATTTATTTTAGCCTAACCCAACTAAATATATTTTAGATTTGTTTACAATAATTTAATACTAAACAAACACAGTGAAATATATTTTTTTCGTTAGGCTCAGAATGATTTTGGCGAAATTATTGCATACACAAATTTTCACTTGTCCTATATGGGAAGATGAGCGTTGCTATTTAAGCCAAGATCGCAAGTTCTGCCTATTCGGCACGACATATATATATATACTGGAGTTCTATGACATGGTGACAGCAGTAAGACAAGAGAGAGAGGGGTGGGTGGATTGCATTTTCTTGGACTGCAAGAAGGCGTTTGACACAGTTCCACACAAGAGATTGGTGCAAAAACTGGAGGACCAAGCAGGGATAACAGGGAAGGCACTACAATGGATCAGGGAATACTTGTCAGGAAGACAGCAGCGAGTCATGGTACGTGGCGAGGTGTCAGAGTGGGCACCTGTGACAAGCGGGGTCTCGCAGGGGTCAGTCCTAGGACCAGTGCTGTTTCTGGTATTTGTGAACGACATGACGGAAGGAATAGACTCTGAGGTGTCCCTGTTTGCAGATGACGTGAAGTTGATGAGAAGAATTCATTCGATCGAAGACCAGGCAGAACTACAAAGGGATCTGGACAGGCTGCAGACCTGGTCCAGCAATTGGCTCCTGGAGTTCAATCCCACTAAGTGCAAAGTCATGAGGATTGAGGAAGGGCAAAGAAGGCCGCAGACGGAGTACAGTCTAGGGGGTCAGAGACTACAAACATCACTCAAGGAAAAAGATCTTGGGGTGAGTATAACACCAGGCACATCTCCTGAAGCGCACATCAACCAAATAACTGCTGCAGCATATGGACGCCTGGCAAACCTCAGAACAGCATTCCGACATCTTAATAAGGAATAGTTCAGTACCCTGTACACCGTGTACGTTAGGCCCATATTGGAGTATGCGGCACCAGTTTGGAACCCACACCTAGCCAAGCATGTAAAGAAACTAGAGAAAGTGCAAAGGTTTGCCACAAGACTAGTCCCAGAGTTAAGAAGTATGTCCTATGAGGAGAGGTTAAGGGAAATCAACCTGACGACACTGGAGGACAGGAGAGATAGGGGGGACATGATAACGACTTACAAAATACTGAGAGTAATTGACAAGGTGGACAAAGACAGGATGTTCCAGAGATGTGACACAGCAACAAAGGGACACAGTTGGAAGCTGAAGACACAGATGAATCACAAGGATGTTAGGAAGTATTTCTTCAGCCACAGAGTAGTCAAGAAGTGGAATAGTTTGGGAAGCGATGTAGTGGAGGCAGGATCCATACATAGGTTTAAGCAGAGGTACGATAAAGCTCATGGTTCAGGGAGAGTGACCTAGTAGCGACCAGTGAAGAGGAGGGGCCAGGAGCTTGGACTCGACCCCTGCAACCTCAACTAGGTGAGTACAACTAGGTGAGTACACACACACTCACACACACACACACATTTATCTATATATATATATATATATATATATATATATATATATATATATATATATAAATATATATATATATATATATATATATATATATATATATATATATATATATATATATATATATATATATATATATATATATATATATATATATATATATATATAAAGCTTAATTTATTCAAGAAGGCTGGTCGCGTGCCTCTCTATTTGAGTATTGAACAAGTTCTTTCCAACCAACTTTCTGTTTGGTTGGCTGTTATCACTAATCTTCGTAGGTCCCATGGTGACTTATTTACACAAATAATACAAAAAAAAAAAACACTAAAAATGCGAAGAAAGATGAAATAGTTTACAGCGAAGTTCTGGCAGGTCGTATTCGTTTGGTCGAGTGCTGAGCTTTGTTCGAGTAGGGAGCTGGTCGTATACCGAGGTTCCACTGTATGTACAAACACAGCACGTACCAGGCACATACCATGGAACATCCTGGCAGCGACAGTTTAGTTGCATAAGGTTGTCATGGTAACAGAATATAAATGAACAGCACCCAAGAAGTGGACACACCAGGAGACCAGCTTACAGCGTTGCCAGGGCAACGCACACAGCAAATACACACAACTCATCTATCTTTTGAGAAAAGTGAAACTGTAGAGTGAGCTAACATATTCTTGGTTGATTGAGATTGTTTGTCCTTTTTTGAATTGTAAAAAGTATTTCTATCACTTTTAAAGGAGTTATCAATTAAGTGTATTAGGTATTTTAGATCACTAATTATTTCATAAACCTCTAGGATTTCTTCATTTATGTACCCTGAGCTGCAAATAGGCAAAGCTCTCAAAAGCATTGTTGGAAATCCAAAAAGTTTAACTCTCACAAGATGTGAAAAATTATAAATTACATAAGAACCATTATATATATATATATATATATATATATATATATAATGTATATATATATATATAATATATATATATATACATATATATATATTATATATATATATATACATTATATATATACATTATATATATATATATATATATATATATATATATATATATATATATATATATATATATATATATAGTATATATATATATATATATATATATATATATATATATATATATATATATATATATATATATATATATATATATTTTTTTTTTTTTTTTTTTTCAACAAGTCGGTCGTCTCCCACCGAGGCAGGGTGACCCACAAAAAAGAAAGAAAATCCCCAAAAAGAAAATACTTTCATCATCATTCAACACTTTCACCACACTCACACATTATCACTGCTTTTGCAGAGGTGCTCAGAATATAACAGTTTAGAAGCATATACGTATAGAGATACACAACATATCCCTCCAAACTGCCAATATCCCAAACCCCTCCTTTAAAGTGCAGGCATTGTACTTCCCATTTCCAGGACTCAAGTCCGACTATATGAAAATAACCGGTTTCCCTGAATCCCTTCACTAAATATTACCCTGCTCACACTCCAACAGATCGTCAGGTCCCAAGTATCATTCGTCTCCATTCACTCCTATCTAACACGCTCATGCACGCTTGCTGGAAGTCCAAGCCCCTCACCCACAAAACCTCCTTTACCCCCTCTTTCCAACCCTTTCGAGGACGACCCCTACCCCTCTTTCCTTCCCCTATAGATTTATATGCTTTCCATGTCATTCTACTTTGATCCATTCTCTCTAAATGACCAAACCACCTCAACAACCCCTCTTCTGCCCTCTGACTAATGCTTTTATTAACTCCACACCTTCTCCTAATTTCCACACTCCGAATTTTCTGCATAATATTTACACCACACATTGCCCTTAGACAGGACATCTCCACTGCCTCCAACCGTCTCCTCGCTGCTGCATTTACCACCCAAGCTTCACACCCATATAAGAGTGTTGGTACTACTATACTTTCATACATTCCCTTCTTTGCCTCCATAGATAACGTTTTTTGACTCCACATATACCTCAACGCACCACTCACCTTTTTTCCCTCATCAATTCTATGATTCACCTCATCCTTCATAAATCCATCCGCCGACACGTCAACTCCCAAGTATCTGAAAACATTCACTTCTTCCATACTCCTCCTCCCCAATTTGATATCCAATTTTTCTTTATCTAAATCATTTGATACCCTCATCACCTTACTCTTTTCTATGTTCACTTTCAACTTTCTACCTTTACACACATTCTCAAACTCATCCACTAACCTTTGCAATTTTTCTTTAGAATCTCCCATAAGCACAGTATCATCAGCAAAAAGTAACTGTGTCAATTCCCATTTTGAATTTGATTCCCCATAATTTAATCCCACCCCTCTCCCGAACACCCTAGCATTTACTTCTTTTACAACCCCATCTATAAATATATTAAACAACCATGGTGACATTACACATCCCTGTCTAAGACCTACTTTTACCGGGAAGTATTCTCCCTCTCTTCTACACACCCTAACCTGAGCCTCACTATCCTCATAAAAGCTCTTTACAGCATTTAGTAACTTACCACCTATTCCATATACTTGCAACATCTGCCACATTGCTCCTCTATCCACTCTATCATATGCCTTTTCTAAATCCATAAATGCAATAAAAACTTCCCTACCTTTATCTAAATACTGTTCACATATATGCTTCAATGTAAACACTTGATCTACACATCCCCTACCCACTCTAAAACCTCCTTGTTCGTCCGCAATTCTACATTCTGTCTTACCTCTAATTCTTTCAATTATAACCCTACCGTATACTTTTCCTGGTATACTCAGTAAACTTATTCCTCTATAATTTTTACAATCTCTTTTGTCCCCTTTCCCTTTATATAAAGGGACTATACATGCTCTCTGCCAATCCCTAGGTACCTTCCCCTCTTTCATACATTTATTAAACAAAAGTACCAACCACTCCAACACTATATCCCCCCCTGCTTTTAACATTTCTGTCATGATCCCATCAGTTCCAGCTGCTTTACCCCCTTTCATTCTACGTAATGCCTCACGTACCTCCACCACACTTACAGTCTGCTCTTCTTCACTCCTAAAAGATGGTATACCTCCCTGGCCAGTGCATGAAATTACCGCCTCCCTTTCTTCCTTAACATTTAAAAGTTCCTCAAAATATTCTCGCCATCTACCTAATACCTCCCTCTCCCCATCTACTAACTCCCCTACTCTGTTTTTAACTGACAAATCCATACTTTCCCTAGGCTTTCTTAACTTGTTTAACTCACTCCAAAATTTTTTCTTATTTTCATTAAAATTTCTTGACAGTGCCTCTCCCACTCTTTCATCTGCTCTCCTTTTGCACTCTCTCACCACTCTCTTCACCTTTCTTTTACTCTCCATATACTCTGCTCTTCTTATAACACTTCTGCTTTGTAAAAAACCTCTCATAAGCTACCTTTTTCTCTTTTATCACACCCTTTACTTCATCATTCCACCAATCACTCCTCTTTCCTCCTGCCCCACCCTCCTATAACCACAAACTTCTGCCCCACATTCTAATACTGCATTTTTAAAACTATTCCAACCCTCTTCAACCCCCCCACTACTCATCTTTGCACTAACCCACCTTTCTGCCAATAGTCGCTTATATCTCGCCCGATATATATATATATATATATATATATATATATATATATATATATATATATATATATATATATATATATACATTAAGGAGGGGGTGTTAATGTTGCAGTTTAGAAACTGTAGTGTAAAGCACCCTTCTGGCAAGACAGTGATGGAGTGAATGATGGTGAAAGTTTTTCTTTTTCGGGCCACCCTGCCTTGGTGGGAATCGGCCAGTGTGATAATAAAAAATAATATATATATATATATATATATATATATATATATATATATATATATATATATATATATATATATATATATATATATATATATATATATATATATATATATATATATATGTGCAAGGAATTCGCAAGAGCAGGCGAAAAATACATAAACATTAATCTCTTGCTGAAGGAGACTCGAACCTACGAACCTTGGAACAAGGTACGCAGTGCTATACCAAACTCACCACACTGGACCAATACCTTGGAGTCCAGCTTGT